>NC_042621.1:283920154-284070629 GCF_901001135.1 Rhinatrema bivittatum
CCAGATATGACTGATACTTGTGAGCAATTGTTGCATTGCTTTCCAGATGTGGCAGGTAACTTTGGTATTCCATTAGCTCATGAAAAACTGAGGGTCCGGCTCATATTTTGACCTCTTCAGGAATTGAAATAGATATGGTTCAAATGGCCTCTCATTTACCTGTGAACCAAGTAAAAAAATTATGGGATTTGGTTAAGGTGGCTTGTGGTGTGAAAAAAAGCGACTTTGAAATGTATGCAATCCTTGGTTGGCAGTTTAAATTTTACTTGAAGAGTCATACCTATGGGAAGGACTTTTTTTTAAGGAGATCATCAGCATCTATGGCAGGAAGACAAAGAAAATATAATTTTATCAGAATCACAACAGGAATATGGGAAGACTTTTTTGCAGGAATTCAATGGCTTATCAGTTTGGCAGTCTGAAGCTTTATCTAGTAATATTTTGGAATTATATTCAGGTGCTGCAGGGGTCAAGGTTTTGGTACCTATTGTTGTGGTGCATGGTGTGCAGCACTTTGGCCTGAGGAATGGAAAAATTCTGGGATCACAAAGAATATCACATTTTTTTACAGCTATTTCCTATAGTGGTTGCAGTGAATAGAAAAGTGGTATTTGGTGTGATAATCGTGCAGTCATAGACATTGTTAATAGGTATTCAGCAAAATGACCTTGGGTATCTGTATTGATGATAGAGTTGGTACTTTGTTGTTTACAGAGTAATGTTACTGTGCAGGCTAAAATTGTTCCAGGTTATAATAAAATTGCTGATTGTTTGCCTCTTTTTAAGTGGCCGGCTTTCAGGAAACTAGCACCTGGAGTGGATTTGGAGGGAGCAGCCGTTTCAGAATGTTTATGGAGTTATGGAACCCCAGTGACATGGGAATTGCTTCACAATTCAGGAGTGCCAGCAACATAGGCAGCATATTCCCGTGGATGTCAGAAAATAACAGAACTTCTGCTGTGGTTAGGATAGTGATCAGGACCGGTTCCAGACGTTTGGAAGATATGTGTTGTTTGCTCTAGGACAAGGTTATTCAAAAAGGGCAGTTGCAGGTCACATTACGGGATTGTCATTCCTTATGGGTGGGGTAATCCTGGAGCTAGTTTTGCACTTAAGAACATATTGCTAGGTTGGGAGAAGTCTAAAGGAGTTATCAGGGATTGGAGTCAGCCTGTGATGTGTTGGAAGGTAGGGGTGGATTCTAAAAGGTCTGTGCATGTAAATCCCGGGGTTTACGCGTGTGGCCGGGCCCCTTTTAAAACTCACGCAGCGCGTGCAAGGCCCGGCCACACGCGTAAACCCCAGAACACACACAAGTGCCGGGGCTCTTCAAAGGGGCGGGCTGAGGGGCGGGGCAGGACGGAGGCCAGAGCGCACATGTTATAAAATCTACACCTTTGTGGTTTGTATTAGGAAAAGTTTGTAAAAGTGATTTTGAAGTAACTTTATTTTGTGTAGCATTTCTTTGGTATTTTTTGATGCGTTCAGAATAAGTGAGTTGGTAGCTGATTCTAAATGGAAAAAGAAGGAAAATGGATTGATATTCAAGAATGTGATGTTCTTCTTCCAGTTATGCTCTGAAGCAGGCAGATACATGTTGACTGAGCTCCCGCTTACCTCCTGTTCATTCACCCATTTTCTACTATTTCTGCTGTTCAGCTGCCAGTGTTAGCGATGCCTCCAGTTGCAGACATGGAGAAGCGCTCGATCCGATCTCTCTGGGTGAATAAAGAAGGTAGAACTAAACCGGCGAACTACACGAACAAGGCCTTCTTGGACAAAGCGCTGCAAGATGGCAGCTCCTTTTTGGAGGATGATTTGGTTGAAGACCATTCTGTTGCGTTGGGATCCAAGGAGATGCGGGATAACTTTGCAGAGCAAATCTCTGCTAAACTGGACTCTCGCTTGGATGTCATCATGGAGAAAGTGGCACAAATAGTGCGGAATGTGCATGGAACTCGGAACACCTGGAAGAATACAAGGGCAAACTTACTGACTTGGAAATTTCAACTATGGCTACTACTGCTAAGCTGGAGAAGATGGAGAGAAATTATTCGGTAGTCATGGACAAGTTAGATGACTTGGAAAATCATTCTTGTGGCTGCAACATTCAAATTTTAGTAGTTCCTGAATGTATGGAAGGGGCTGAAGCAGTTAAAATTTCTCAACATGGCTGCCTCACATACTTCAAATGCAAGCAACTCACAATTATCTAAAATTGGACTGTGCGCATAGGGCTTTGGCACCAATGCCATCTCAAGGTGGGAGACCAAAAGTGATTATTATCAAGCTGCATAATTTTACAGATAAGCATCTGATTATTTCTGCAGCCCAAAATGTTAAAAACCTGAGCTTTAATGACCATCATATCTTGATATTGTCTAATTTTTCTCCTGATTTTCAAAGAAAGCGACAGCAGTTTGCCGGGATCAAGAAAGAACTGATGAGTTTAATCCTTCGCTATGCCATGTTCTATCCTGCAAAATTGAAGGTTTTCAAAAAGGGCATGTCTGTTATGCTGGATATGGTTCCAGCGGTGGAAAAATGGTTGCACGATTACTGTGCAGCTCAACTGATGGACACTGTTTGACGGGTGAATAAACTTTTCAATAATTCTATCTTTTTTTTCCTATTGATAATGGCGGGTAGCTCAGTCAAATTTCGGCAGATGCTGGTCTGATGTTTTCACCTATCTGTTGTGGAGGTCTCTCCCCCTTATTTCACAGTTGGACAACCATAGTGCTTTTTGCATCCTTGGCCCTCAATGAAGCTTTAGTTTTCTGCTCTGTTATTTTAGTAGACAATGTTTATGCTTATTGTATTTTCACTTTTTTTTTTTCTTGCCCGAGATGTTGCAGCTGACGCCAGCAATTTGATTTTTGTTGTTCTGAACTGTCTTCATTGGTGAGTGGATTATTTTTTTAAACTTTTCATCTGGGAGATGTTGTACAGGACTTATTTTGAAAAAATGTGGGTTTTTTAAATTAATAAATGAATACGTGAAACACTATGACAGTGGGTATGGGTATCACTACATTTTCTTTTCTTTTTTTCTTCTTCCAGTGTATACCTACGAACTGTATTCTGTATGCCTCTCTTATTTTATAGGCACTGGCAAACAGTATATTTGACAGTGTTAATGTGTCCCCTAGTTTTATCTTTCGCAGTTCCTGAATGCTATTTATTGGCATTATTTTCTGTTCCTTATTGCATCTCAGTGCTTAGAGTACTTGGTATCATTTATTTTTGTTTGACACTCAGGATACAGATAAAATCCTGCTGGTTCTTGCTTACCAACTTTTCTGTTATACCATATTGTTTTTTGTTCTTTTTTTCAGTAATTAATTTTTCTTTTTTTTCCAGGGGTTTTTCAGATGTGTTCTTATTTTCCTTCTTTTCAGTATTTGTTTCTGCTATTGTATTGACATCCCTATGGCAGAAGGGTCCTCTTTCTCTTTTTATGTTGGAATGGAAGGCTTAACAACTTGTGGAGTTGGGAGGAGGATACGATGGGATGGGTTTTGGGCTTTCTGGTTGGAACCATATTGTAGAGGATGGGTTTGCTTTCCTTGATTTGGATTGCATGGGTTTGGTTCCTGGTGTGGGTAGGTTACATGTTCTCAAATGGGGTTGTCCCTCCCCTTGAGTCCAGATGTCTTTTCCACTCAAGGAGTTTTGTGCCTGGAAGGGAATTTTGTTTCTTCCTGGTTTTATAAGAATCACAGGTTGGGTTGGTTGGGGGTTGGTTTCTTTAGTCTTGTGCTCTCTGTTCCAGTTTTTGTGGGGTGGGTTGTTCTGGCATACTAAATTTTTGAAGCTGCAGCCTTATGGACAGTTATCTTTTTCTACTTTTTGTACATGGGTTATGAAGTGGTATACTTAGTTTTCTAGTATCCATCCAGCTATGGATCAGCGGATGTGTGTGTGCCTTCTCGCGGCCTTCTAGTTTGCACTTTTCTCATTGATTCTTTTTCTTTTTTTTTAATTTCTCTTTATTAATTTTTCAAAACTTTACAAAGCATCCATTTTGACATGAAATATGGTATTACAATACAGAAAAGAATATATATATAGCCTTAATTAACAAACAATTATGAATTCAAATTTTAGACCTCTAGAAGGGGGGATGGGTAACTGTACATTTTAGGAGATAACAAGGAAAATTATTTGAGGAAAAAAAGAGCCTCTCAAACCGTCTTCATTCATATTATGGAAGCTTTCTTCCCATCTGCAAAACTCTTCAGTTGTTCCGGCTGGTAAAAAATATAAGTATCATCTTTATACTTTACAATACACTTGCACGGGAAGCACAGGAAAAAAGACGCTCCCAGTATCCGTATCTCTTGCTTCAAATCAAGGAAGGCCTTCCTCCTCTGTTGCGTGGTCTTTGTAATGTTGGGATATATTCTTACACATGCACCCATAAAGTTTGAATTAGTCTTTTTAAAATAAGCCCGCATAATGTCTCCAAGATCTTTTTTCATTGAAGAAGGAAATTAACAGTGTTGTTCTCTCCACAATTCCATATGCTGACGATTCCAAAAAATCAGTTAAGTTCTCAAGAACATTAGGGGTTATTTGCTTTGATTGAACTTTTCGTATTGGGAGAAAGAATACCTTATCCAGAGGTGGAGTTTTTTCAGTGGAAATCTCAAGTACTTCATTAAAGTATCTTTTGATAGTCAAATGAGGTAACTCTCCTACCACTCTGGGGAAGTTTAAAATCCTCAAGTTTAGATGTTTCATCGCATTCTCCAGATATTCTATTTTTCTATTAATAGCCCCATAGTTCTGTACCATAGTTGATTGAACCGTTTTAACTTGCATTATATCTTCTTCCATTTTTTGAAAATTTCCCACGGCTTCCTGTTTGAAATTTTCAGAGTTTTCATTCATTAAACGCATTTGAGATGATAAACAACATATATTTGCAAAACATTCCAAAAGAGATTTTGCTAGGGTGGATGTTAAAGACCACAAGGAGTCTAATGTCACTATCTCCGGTTTTATTGGTATTACAACTTCGCCAGGTCTAACAGAGGGAATGGAATCTAGGTTCTCACCACTGCTGTTGACTTGCCCCTCTTCAGTTTCCAGCACAAGGCCTCTGGCGAGAATCTCTCCGGTTTTTCCAGGTATCTGAGCGGTGTATCTTCCTGGCACCACCCTCTCTGCCCAGTTAACTTGAGTGCCCTCATTGGAGCTTCCAGTCGGGCGGGGTGTCGAGGTTCCCCATTCAGAGGGAGGTAGCATCTGATCCAAAGGAATGAAGGAGAATACTTCCAAGGTCAGGTCGCATTCTCCTTCCTGCGACCCGACAGCCGGATCACTCAAGCCCGTCTGGCGGTTTTACGGCGCATTGTGGGATAGTCTTCTGTCCCAGAGGTAGCGAGGACATAGAGGGGTAAGTCCTCTGCTTTACTTTTCATTTCAGAGGCATGTAGAAATCCTCTGAGAAAACTTTTCAGAGAAAAAAAAACTCTGGAGCAGTCTCACTATGTTGCCAATCGAGGCGCCATCTTGACTCCAGCCCCTGATTCCTTCTTTTTCTAATAATAACTTAAGTTTTAGTTTCCATGGCAAATGAGGTGACTTGTCTTTCCTTGAATTCTCGGGGTATCTCATCTCTTATAAAATGTAAAAAAATTCTCCAAATGGCTTGAAGGAATCGTGCACAAATTCTTCTTTTGCAGGAAACCCATCTAACTGCAAAAGAACACGAGAAGATTTGGATTGGGTGGGTAGGTTCTATATGGTATTCTTATAACTCACGTTCCTGAACCAATTGCGCCATGAAACAGTCATTTATTGCATCCAGGAACTTTATGTCTCTAGCAAATTGTGATGTTACATTTACCCAGTCAATATTGGGGTAATTGAAATCTCCCATTATTATTGCACTGCCAAATTGGTTTGCTTCCCTGATTTCTCTTAGCATTTCATCATCTGTCTGACCATTTTGACCAGGTGGACGGTAATATACTCCTATCACTATACTCTTACCCAACACACATGGGATTTCTACCCATATAGATTCTACTGAGCATTTAGTCTCTTGTATGATCTTTATCCTGTTGGACTCTATTCCCTCCCGGACATAAAGTGCCACACCCCCACCAAGTTGATCCTCCCTATCATTGCGATATAATTTGTACCCTAATATAGCACTGTCCCATTGGTTATCCTCCTTCCACCAAGTCTCTGTGATGCCAATTATGTCAATCTCATCATTTACTGCTTTACACTCGAACTCTCCCATCTTACTTCTCAGACTTCTAGCATTGGCATACAGACATTTCAAAGTGTGTTTTTTGTTTGTATTAACAACATGCTTTTCAATTGTTTGGGATAATTCAGAAATCATTAGCTTCGGTGATTTTTTACATATAGGCATATGGATTATGTTTGCTTTTAATGGAACCTCTCTGTTGGGGTGCCCTAACTCTCTTGTTTCATTAGTATCCTTCAAGGATACATTTCTCTGAACCATGCACTGTTGAGTGACTGTCGGCTTTCCCCCTTGTTCTAGTTTAAAAGCTGCTCTATCTCTACTTCCCCTGTACTAGCCCAACAGCCTGACTTAGAATTGTTCCATCACTTATGTACATAATCAAACGCTAAATCTCACTTACTAGTTATCATGAGGTCGGCCCCTTGCCTCCCTCGCATGTATATAGTACTTTATCTTCGTTCTCCCTTTCTTTATTTTCCCACTCCCAGTTAAGGCATCCTCGTTATAATGTAACTTTATGCTCCTTTAAATTGTCTCTTGTTGATTGGTTGGTTATAGTTACTGCTTAGTTCGATGTAAAACGAGTTGATTTGATTTGTTCGATGTAAACCGAGTTGATTTGATTTGTATCAAGAAAGTCAGTATATAAAAGCCTTTAATAAATAATAAATAAATAAATCTCCTTTTTGAAAGTTAGTGCCAGCAGCTTGGTTCCAATCTGGTTAAGGTGGAGCCCATCCTTTTGGAAAAGTCTCCCCTTCCCCCAAATGTTTCCCCAGTTCCTTACAAAACTGAATCCCTCTTCCCTGCACCATCGTCTCATCCACGCATTGAAACTCTGGAGCTCTGCCTGCCTCTGGGGACCTGCACGTGGAACAGGAAGCATTTCAGAGAATGCCACCCTACAGGTTCTGGATTTCAGCTTCCTACCTAAAATCCTAAATTTGTCTTCCAGAATCTCTCTCCCACATTTTCCTATGTCGTTGGTGCCCACATGTACCATGTAGACTGGTTCACAGTGTCAAATGCTGCTGAGAGATCTAACAGAACCAGGATGTAGTGTGTTCCTGTGTCAAAGCCTCTTAATATATTGTCGGATAGTGCTAATAGTAGTGTTTCTATACTGTAATGTTTCCGGAAACCATGTTGTAGAGGATATAATATATTATTACTTTCTATGTGCTCTGTTAGTTGTTTTTGGACAGTTTTTTCAATTAGTTTGGCTATTAATGCTAAGTTCGAAACTGGTCTATAGTTGCTCAGATTTAGGGGGTCCAGGTTCTTTTTCTTAATGATTGGTTTGATTATGGCCCCTTTTAATATGTCTGGCATAGATCCTTCTTCTAGGGAGAGGTTGATAATATTAGTTAGTGTTGGAGCGACTGTATTGGCTAGTTTTTTTAATTCTGTTATGGGTATGGTGTCAATTGAGTGAGGAGCCGGGTTCAGTTTTTTTTATCATGTTCTCAACTTCATTTTGTGATATCTCTTCGAACTCTGACCATAAATTGACGTCCCTTGTGAGCATTTTAATCTCTTGTTTGGTTGTGTTCGGGATTTTATTTCTTAATTTTTCAATTTTGTCTTTAAAAACTGAGCTACTTCATTGCATTGATTCTCTTGTAAGGTCTGGTGATTATTTGTATTGTCACTGGTGAGGTTTTTTTATTATGTTAAATAGGGTTCTGGCATTGTTTGCAAGCTTTTCTATTTTTGTGCTGTAATATTTCTTTTTGGTTTCAAGAATTACTTTTTTGTAGTAAGCCAGTTGTTTTCTGTATTTTGTTAAGTACTCGATTGTTTTATTCCTTTTCCATTCCTTTTCTTTCTTTCTGAGGGTTCGCTTCACTTCTTTGATTTGTTCGTTATGCCATGGGTTTATTTGTTTTGGTTCTTTAATGCAGGCCATTTTTGGGGGGTTTATTTTGTTTGCCAGTTCCGTGGTTCTGTTTGTCCAATCGGTCGTTGCAGTGTGGATGTTTGTATGATTGCAGTGAGTTAGTTCTTCGTGTAATTTTTCTTTTAGTATATCTATATCAAAGGGAGGGCGGGATTTGAATTCCGCTGGTGCTGTGTTTTGTATCTTTATTGGACATGTGTGTTTGATCTGGGATTTAATAAGGAAGTGGTCTCAACATGGAATTTGTGTGTATTCTGTTTATATGTTTTCTAGGAGGTGACTGTTAATGAAGGTCAGGTCATACGTGTGCCACTTTGCTACAGCTCCCAAAAAGGCACAGGAGGGGAGGGGAGAGAGAGAGAGAGAGAGAAACTCTTTATAAGGATCAGTCTGATATTCTATATATGGACCAGTAAAGAATTTTTGACCTTATAAGTGATGAAAGTTTGAAAAAGTGGAGTTGATTGTACTCTGCAGTCTCTGCAAGCTGCATTGACAAATCAACTCCTTTTTATCACTTATAAGGTCTAAAATTCTTTACTGATGTCAATTTTACGATGGATACCTCTGAATGTGCCTATAACACCACCCCCCCTAACCCCAACCCACCTCCTGAAAACTCACCCCAAATAAAATTGCCCCCTTCCAATGGTCCATATATAGAGTATCAGACTGAACTTGATAAAGAGTCTCTCTCCCTCTCTCTCTCTCCCTCTCCCCCATGTTCACTGGACTCCTTTGCCTAATGGGGAGATGTGCATGCCAGCTGAGGAAAATTTGGAGTTATGTGCATCATTCCTGGCCCTGTCTACTTTTTCACCATAGCTCCCGTTCAGATCACTTATGCACGCAAGGCTTTTAAAATCAACCTTTAAAGAACTTTTGACCTTATACTGCAGGTAGCAGGCGTCGCAGGGTACAAATCAGCTCTGGAAAGGGGCATTAGCTAGATAGCAGCATAGTGCCTGAGCCTAGGTTTAGGCCCCAGGCCCGGGTCTCAGTGATTGGGCCTAGGCCTTTGCTAGGCCACGGCATCAGACCCAGACCTGGGCCATGCCTTGGGCCACAGCTCAGGCCTTGGCCTGGTCTTCTGTTTTTTTTTTTTAGTGAAGTCAATGGGGCCTTACTCCATTTACTTCAATGTAGAACAAAAAAGAAATGGAACAAAAAAAATGATTTTTTTTTTTTTGTTCCAATACTAATGATAGGAAATGAAAAAACAAACTGAAAGATCTTCAGATTGTATATTTAAGTATTGCAGACAGTTTTTACATTATAAAATATGTTAGTTTATGTGTATATCTTCCGAGGGATAGCCGTGTTAGTCTGGTGTAGCAAAAATGAGAAGAGGTGGCTTGCACCTTATAGACTAACCAGTTTATTGAGGAATGACTTCATGCATCTGATGAAATGTACTCTGTCCTCAAACTTAAGCCTCAATAAATTAGTCTATAAGGTACCAGTTCAACAAAGTGAAACAGACTTTTTGAGGCTGCACATCACTAACGTGCAGTTATCATAAGAGAATGGGAGGCTCTTTTTGTTTCTGTGGAAGAAAAGAAGAATAGATCTTGTGGAAGTATTTTAGGAGTTCTTTCTTTTAGAAAAAAAATTCTATTTTAATGTTTGTTTTCCAAGTCTCAAAAATCAAACCCAAAAGCAGTGCAAGAAAACCAATAAAGATATATATATAAAACTTGCTGCTAATAGTAATTTCTCTATAGGTCTACCTTCATACGATGCCAGAATATGGTTATCGTGCTGATCAGCTCTATAATTATAATGAGAGCTTTGTTAATCATTAGGTGACCAAGTATTGTGCTGTTCTATTGCTGCATAATATTTATAGTCCAGGAAAATAGACAATGAAGTAGTACTGAAAAAGTACTTATCTGAAAATCCACTTGAAATAGAAGTTTTGGACAGTTAAAACTTCTATTTCAAGTGGATTTTCAGATAAGTACTTTTTCAGTACTACTTTATTGTCTATTTTCCTGGACTATAAATATTATGCAGCAATAGAACAGCACAGTTCTTGGTCACCTAATGATTAACAAAGCTCTCATTATAATTATAGAGCTGATCAGCACGATAACCATATTCTGGCATCGTATGAAGGTAGACCTATAGAGAAATTACTATTAGCAGCAAGTTTTATATATATACATCTTTATTGTTTTCCAAGTCTGACATGGGTCCCAAAAGAGGTGTCCTTGCCTTCCATAGCCTAGAGAATAATTTCTAGCGTAGAGGACCCACCGTGCAATAGAGAATGATTTCCTCGTTTTCCTTGATTTCTTAGTCCAGCCTAGAATAAATACAGCAGCAGTCAAGATAAAGCTTGGGAACTGGAAGCCAATATCAGACTTCTTCACTGGCTGCAGCAAGTCAGGCTGATCAACAGTTTAACACAGCACGCCGCAAAGTATTCTGTCACATGTCACTGAGTTAAATGAAGTCGTTTTTTCCTCTTAGGGAATAATGACTGCTGGTTGTGTGAAATTCTGTTATCCTGGAACAATCCTTTCCTAAAATATAACAACTAACTTGCACTTAGCCTATGTCAGTAGTGTACTATGTTATCCATTAACTTGTGATATCACTATTCTAAGCAAGCGGTTTCCTAGGCAGAAACAAAATCATGCAGGGTAAAGCCAACACCATAAAACAATCCTTTCCTAAAATATTTATTTTATTTAAACAGTTTTATATACCGACAACCGTTTGCACATCGTGTCGGTTATAACAACTAACTTGCACTTAGCCTATGTCAGTAGTGTACTATGTTATCCATTAACTTGTGATATCACTATTCTAAGCAAGCGGTTTCCTAGGCAGAAACAAAATCATGCAGGGTAAAGCCAACACCATAAAACAATCCTTTCCTAAAATATAACAACTAACTTGCACTTAGCCTATGTCAGTAGTGTACTATGTTATCCATTAACTTGTGATATCACTATTCTAAGCAAGCGGTTTCCTAGGAAGAGACAAAATCATGCAGGGTAAAGCCAACACCATAAAACACTCATTCTAAACACTGCAGATTAACAATGCACTGCAAGAACATTACTTAATAATATCAAACGAACCAACAGAAACAAACTAAAAACCACCAATATATTTTTGAGACCGTTATAAAAAGAAAGAGCTTTCAATGAAATCGCTTAGAAGCAGTTATATTTTATTTATTTATTTGTTTGGTTTTGTATACCGATATTCAACAAAAGTCATCAATATGGTGCAAATATCTTGCACCTACCACTTAAATGTAATACAGCTCAGACTTTTAATTATTGATCTCTTGGGAAGAATTCACTAATTATTTTTTAAACTTTTAAACACTTTTTTTGTTGCATTATAAAGTTGGAGAGAAGCACAGTATAATGACACTTATCTTTTTTCAATTGTGTTGAAAATCTGTTTATAAGGCACTGTAACTGCTAAGCCGTACACAATTTGTTTCCTTTATTTCCTTATCGGGGCGATTTGTTTGTGCAAAACAGTCGACTTGCCTTCTCATATAACAAATACTTCATAGCTACGTGAGGTTGTTGGACATTACTATGAAGCAATATCTACTATGAAAAGACAATTTACTTTGGCATGAAGTTGAGTACAAATGAAATTTACATAGCAGGGCTGAAGCCTTGCTTTTAACATCCCACAATCCGATTTGATAACAAAATTTTATCCCAGGAGGTACCCAAGTACTGATAAACCAATTCTAATTACGATATGTTCCCTCCTTGACTGACACAATTATTTCTCCTGGGCACATTAGCCCCTGATTTTCTTTGTGGTTTCTACCCCATGGTAAATTGGACTCCTGGTCTTTTACGGCCCTCCTGCTGATTAACAGACCATTATGCAGCACTTTCACAACCCATAATAAGCAAACTTAACCCCTGCACTTCAATGAAACCCCTGCAGGGAAGACAAGCATCACCCTTAGGAAGTGAATACTGAAAAGCAAAACCATTAACCTTTGGATGCCAACAAGAATGTGACCTCTCTCCCATTACAGACAGGAACGCAACATACTCCTTGAGCATCTAGTAGGGAAGTATGCATACTGGCATGATCCTCAGGCAGGAAAAGCAAAGCATAGCTAAAATAAGTCACTTCTTGTCTTCTTAAACACAGATGAGCATTTTTTATGCACTTTTTTTTTTTTTTTAGCAATGGTAGGTGCAAGTTGCTGGCCACGTGCACCTACCATGTAGCAATGGGTTCTCTCATGGTATACTTTGTATGAAAACAGGTTTTTCATGTTTCACTAACTGGTGCTGTATCATGGACATTGGATACATAGATAGATGAAGCATCAGAAACTCTAGACAGACAAGGAGTAGTCATAATAGCAGTAACATTTATCTATGTACAGTGTCAACCATCATGATTTCCAGCCATATTGCCATTACACTACACATTCATTTCTGTGACATGATTAATGTTCATTATAAACTGTCATTCAGCAATCCAATGGATGACCACCATGGTGCACATTAAAATAACTAATAGGTGAGGCTATAGGGATGTGAATAGGTACCAGACTCGTTTCCGGTATCGGGTTCGGGTAAAAACCGCGGGAAATCTTCGTTCCCGCGGTTCTTACCTGTTTTAATCGGCTGTGTTATGCCGAAAAAAAACCCCTCCCTGATCCTTTAAATTTAATTCTTTCGAATTCCCCCCAATTTTTTAAAGTACCTGGTGGTCCAGCGGGGGTCCTGGGGCTGGCCAATGGCACAGATAGCCCCTGTCACATGGTAAGGGCAAAGGGCCATCGGCGCCATTTTGATTAGTGGCAGCCGATGGCCCGAGAGAGGGAGATCGCTCCCGGGACCCCCGCTGGACCACAAGGTATTTTAAAAATGTTTTGGGGGGGTCGGGAGGGTGGGGGAAGCTAAAGGATGTGTTTTAAAGAGTCGGGGTGGGTTTGGGGGTTTTTAAGTGTGCCCTTTCTTCCCACCCACCCCCCCAAAACGATAAGAGAACCCCTACGAAAAATTTCATGGGGTTTTCCTATCAGGTTCGGGGACCCCCGATTTTTGACGATTTTGAAAATATCATCCAATATTTTCAGTTGTCAGAAAAACGATTCACATCCCTAGTACTGCATGGCAAACTTGGGTAAAACAAATCCTCAAGATAGCACTGCTATATTGTATAACTTTGGTCTCAATGCACAATTGAACTCTGGAATTTGTTGCCAGAGGATGTGGTTAGTGCAGTTAGTGAAGCTGGGTTTAAAAAAGGTTTGGATAAGTTCTTGGAGGAGAAGTCCATTACCTGCTATTAATCAAGTTTACTTAGGGAATAGCCACTGCTATTAATTGCATCAGTAGCATGGGATCTTCTTAGTGTTTGGGTACTTGCCAGGTTCTTGTGGCCTGGTTTGGCCTCTGTTGGAAACAGGATGCTGGACTTGATGGACCCTTGGTCTGACTCAGTATGGCATGTTCTTGTGTTCTTATGTTCTTAACTCCAGCAAGAGAAGATTTGATGAAACTACACCCCATGCTGTAGCATGATTATGACTCAGTTTGGTGCAACTGATCCCATTCTATTGTAAGCATTGGCTATACTGTGAAAGGCACATTTTCAGTAATGCACAGCTGTTAAGCAAAATTCTTTTCACATTAATTTTTATTAGAGAATAACAGAGTAGCATAAAAACAGATACAGAAAAACTCAGAGGTGAATTTTAAAAGCCCGGTGTGCATCAATCAGTTGGGCTCGCATACATTGACCATAGTTTAAAAAGCACCCAGATACGTACGTAAATGCCATGGCATGCACATCTCGAAAGTTTTCAAAAAGAGATGAGACTTGGGCATGATCTGGGTGGGGCATGGGCATTTCGGGGCATGAACCTGAGATATGCACGTAAATACTTACACAACCCTATGCATGGCAAGGTCCCCCGCCGCATAACTTTACTTCTGCTATGCTGTGTAAGTTAAAATTTAAAGAAAACTAGGCAGATCTGCGGAGTTTTAAGGGTCAGAGCTTACTGGGGGAAATGAAGGCTATCAAACCAAGGGGGAGGGGGGGTTATAAGGACATAAGAAATTGCCAGGCTGGGTCAGATCAAGGGTCCATCAAGCCCAGTATCTTGTTTCCAACAGAGGCCAAACCAGGCCACAAGAACCTGGCAATCACCCAAACATCAAGAAGATCCCATGCTACTGATGCAATTAATAGCAGTGGCTATTCCCTGTCAGACTGATACAGTAAAGCGTGCAGGAGAGCCGGCACTCTGAGGCGAGCGCCCGCTCTCCCGACGCGCGCCCAGGCACCTCTCTCCTGGGTGAGTAATTTTGTATTCAAATTAGGGCCCATACTAATAAGGAGGCGCTAGGGTCACTAGCGCGTCCCTAGCACCTCCTTTTGGCAGAAGTGGCAGCTGTCAGCGGGCTTGACAGCCAACGCTTAATTTTACCGGCGACGGTTGTTGAACCCGTTGACAGCCACAGGTTTGGAAAACGGACACCGGCAAAATTGAGCATCCGTTTTCCAACCCACGGACAGATTTTTTTTTATTTTGTAAGAAGATTTTTTTATTTTCTATTTTTGGGGCCTCCGACTTAATATTGCTATGATATTAAGTCGGAGGGTGAACAGAAAAGCAGTTTTTTCTGCTTTTCTGTACACTTGCCCGGTGCCATCAGAAATTAACTCCTGCCTTTGGCAGGAGTTAATTTCTGAAAGTAAAATGTGCGGCTTGGCTGCACATTTTGCTTTCTGTATTGCGCTCATCAACATGCATTTGCATGTGATGAGCGCTATTAGTTTCGGGGGGATTGGATGCGCGTTTTCCTTGCACTATTACCCCTTACTGTATAAGGGGTAAAAATAGTGCGTCAAAAACACACAGCCAAACTGGGGTTAACGGTGCACTCGGCTGAGCGCACTATACTGTATTGGCCTGTATGTAAACTTAATTACTAGCCATTAATGGACTTCTCCTCCAAGAACTTATCCAGACCTTTTTTGAACCCAGCTACACTAACTGCACTAACCACATCCTCTGGCAACAAATTCCAGAGCTTAATTGTACGTTGAGTGAAAAAGAATTTTCTCCGATTAGTCTTAAATGTGCTACTTGCTAACTTCATGGAATGCCCCCTAGTCCTTCTATTATCCGAAAGTATAAATAACCAATTGGAGGGTTGGAGGACCTATTTCTTAATTGGATAAACTGGGAACAAACTGGTAAATCTGGTAATGGCATCAGTACGTGACCCTTTTAAAATCTCCAGATTTACGTGGTAGAAGCGGGATTTGTGCACACATGTGCGCGCTCACTTAAAATTTGGCACACGTGCATGTGGCCAGGCTATTTTATGAAATTCACGTATATGTGGGCATATGTTATAAAATGGCCATGCCACTGGATACAGGCCGACGTATGCGCACATGCACGTCTGCGCGCCGGTTTGAAAGTTACCATCCCTATTATAAATAATGGGAACAGTGAAGAGAAAGGGGAGAAGAAAGAGAGTGAGACAGAAGAAAGGAAAAGACAAGGAACTACTTTTGAATGAGCTTTCAAAAGGCAAACAATGACATTGTTACAAAATATTGACTGCCTCAGAGTCACTTACCCAGTGCTATTTAGATAGCTCTGTCCAAAGCTGCAATCTTTCGATGGGGAAGATGGATTATACCAAAATGCTGGTAAACACTGGCCGTTGCTGTGACGCTCATACCCATAATCACTGTTTTACCAGAGACAAAACAATAAAATAAAAATAAAATCAACAAGCTTTATATTTTATTCTTCAAAAGCATAGATATGTTTTAGGTTGCTTTTTATTTCAGCAGACCAGAATGTTGGAAATTACTCCCATGATGCATCTGTCTGATACAGATGCATCATGGGAGTAATTTCCAACATTCTGGTTACTACCCCAAACCAAATAAGCCTGATACTTCACTTTCAATGCATTTCCAGCATAGCTCTCTGCTTTAACGGCAGGGGAGAAGAAAAACTGATACTTCACGCATATCCAGCATAGCTCTCTGCTTCAACGGCAGGGGAGAAGAAAACCTGATACTTCACGCATATCCAGCATAGCTCCCTGCTTCAACGGCAGGGGAGAAGAAAAACAACCAATAAGGGCTGAATAACATAGTCTGGGTAAAACAAATAAGCATGGGTGTAGCTTGCTTATTGCGGCGGTTACTTCCCCTACTACCCCAGCTAATCAAGCTTGATATTTCACTTGAATGCACCTCCATCACTGCTCTCTACATTAAGGGGCGGATTTTCAGAGCCCTGCTCGCGTAAATCCGCCCAAAACCGGGCGGATTTACGCGAGCAGGGCCCTGCGCGCCGGGAAGCCTATTTTACATAGGCCTCCCGGCGCGCGCAGAGCCCCGGGACTCGCGTAAGTCCCGGGGTTCTCGGAGGGGGGGCGTGTCGGGGGCGTGTCGGCAGCGTTTTGGGGGCGGGTACGGGGGCGTGGCTACGGCCCGGGGGCGTGGCCGCGCCCTCCGTACCCGCCCCCAGGTCGCAGGCCGGCGCGCAGGAGGCCCGCTGGCGCGCGGGGATTTACGCCTCCCTCCGGGAGGCGTAAATCCCCCGACAAAGGTAAGGAGGGGGTTTAGACAGGGCCGGGCGGGTGGGTTAGGTAGGGGAAGGGAGGGGAAGGTGAGGGGAGGGCAAAGGAAAGTTCCCTCCGAGGCCGCTCCGATTTCGGAGCGGCCTTGGAGGGAACGGGGTAGGCTGCGCGGCTCGGCGCGCGCCGGCTATACAAAATTCATAGCCTTGCGCGCGCCGATCCAGGATTTTAGTGGATACGCGCGGCTCCGCGCGTATCTACTAAAATCCAGCGTACTTTTGTTTGCGCCTGGAGCGCAAACAAAAGTAGGCTGTTCGCGCTCGTTTTAAAATCCGCCCCTAATGGTGGGGGTGGAAGGGAAATAGAACCAAAGAGCTAAGAGAAACAGAAGTATGAGAAAAAATGTGTGAAGCTTGCTGGGCAGACTGGATGGGCCGTTTGGTCTTCTTCTGCCGTCATTTCTATGTTTCTATGTTAGCCGGCCAGCACCTCTGCTCTTGAGCGGATAGATTTAATTCAGATCTATGTTTCAACACTACAATTGGGTTTGGCTCATTGCTTCCTGGAAGACAGGGAGATACAGAACAACAGAACTAAAAAAAAGTTTGCACACATCTATTTTATCAACACAAACACAAATCACTAATGTGTGGATCCTAAGTACCTTGTTACTGAGGTTTGTCCGGTGGGAAATACACAGCAAGACTAACTATAAAACTTACTCGCTGAGCTGTAGTCCCTCCGTTTTTATTCTTTATTCAAAACATTTTTTATTTATGTTTACTTTTTATTTTATTTGTTTTAATTATCCAATTAATTACTTGAGATGGCTCACTAAAGTGTCTTTAAACTGAAATGACTCTCGTTTTTAAAGTGAGGAGCTAGGAGCATATTATATGTACAACTATGCTGGCTTGCTTACTATTAGAAGATCCCTTGGGGTTTTGGTGGTTGTAGTCACATTTATTTTATTACAAAGTGATATCTAATTTTATTGTGTCAGTGAAGAGGGATTGAAGGTTCCCAGTGTACTGGATTAGGGAGAAGAGTATTTGTAGTTATTGGCTTTACAAGATGTTTATTTATTTATTTATTTATATGCTTTTAATATACCGACATTGAATGATTACACTTAATAAAAAAATATTTGATACATTGATATAAACAAAGATGGTTTTGCTTTGAATAGCAAGAAAGAGGCTCAAGTATGGGTAACATCACAAAGTCTTGCTGTTCAAATTGATGAAATCCAGGCATGCAATATTATTATCCAGATTGTAATTCTTAATAGGGATGTGAATCGTTTTTTGACTATTTAAAATATCGTCCGATATATTTTAAATCGTCAAAAATCGTTAGAGTCGATATTTAATAGAAATTCCCCCGATTTATCGTCAAAAATCGTAAATCGGGGGAAGGGGGGGGGGAAGGGGGAGGGCGGGAAAACCGGCACACTAAAACATCCCTAAAACCCACCCCGACCCTTTAAAATAAATCCCCCACCCTCCCGAACCCCCCCCCAAATGTCTTAAATTACCTGGGGTCCAGTGGGGGGTCCCGTTGTGATCTTCCACTCTCGGGCCTCGGGTGCGTAGATAGAAAAATGGCGCCGGCACTACCTTTGCCCTGTCATATGACAGGGCAAAGGTAGCGCCGGCGCCATTTTGGTTCCTATCCCCTGACGTCACGAGCGTAGGAGATCGCTCCCGGACCCCCGCTGGACCCCCAGGGACTTTTGGCCAGCTTGGGGGGGCCTCCTGACCCCCACAAGACTTGCCAAAAGTCCAGCAGGGGTCCGGGAACGACCTCCTGCACTCGAATCGTGTTGCCGTATGGCCGGTGCCATTTTGCCGTACGGCAATATGGCCGGCGCCATTTTGCAAAATGGGGTCTGGGAGCGATCTCCTACGCTCGTGACGATTTATGATTTTCACGATATTTACAGAAACAAAACCGCGACGATTCGATTCCCTCCCCCCCCCAGCCGAAATTGATCGTTAAGACGATCGATCACACGATACACATCTCTAATTCTTAATTAAAAATGATTTTTTAACCTTGAATCTTTTTTTTAAAGTTTAAGAATTAAAAAATATATATTTTTTTTGAAGTTTGAATTTAAACATTTTTTTTTGTATGGTAATTCCAACATCAATGTGGTAAACACTCACTTGCAAAACAGAACCATTGCCAACATTTAGGCAGAAGCAGCCTAGGCCAACTGGGACTGCAGTTGGCCTAGGCTGCAGTCCCAGTCATTGTCCCAGTCATTGTCCCAGTCATTGTCTGTCACTCAAAAGTACCAACATCCTATTTGTCTCTCACACATATATGCAGCCAGTCACAGTCTCTCTTTCACATGCACATACACACGGTAGGGGGTACATTTTTAAAGGTGCGCACACGCTTCCATGTGCGCATACACATGGACGTGCCGATTTTATAACATGCGTGCACGCTGGTGCACGCATGTTATAAAATCTGTAGGCTGTGCGCACATGCGCACCAGATTTTATAACATGCGTGGTGTGAATTTTAAATGGGCCACGTGCATAAAAAAACGGGGGTTACGCACGTGCCTGGGTCTTGCGTGTGCGCCGCGTGCATTTTCAAAGGGTCCTGGCCACGTGCGTAGCACCTATTGCACGCAGAAGTGCCAGGCCCAAGGAAAGGGGCATGGGGGGGGAGGGGCGGGGCAGGGCAGTTGGCGGCCGGTACAGTGGCCATTTGTCACTGTGCTGGGGAAGCGCACGCCAACGGTTGGCCGGCACATGCAAGTTGCTTCTCCTCCAACGGAGCAGTAAGCAAAAAAAAAGAAAAAAAAGAAAAGGTAGGAAAAAGGGTTTAGTGGGTGGGGAGGAGAGGGGAAGGAGAAGGGAGGTTAGGTAGGGGATAGAGAAGTTCCCTCCCACTCTGCTCCACTTAAGGAGCGGACTGGGAGGGAACTGGGGAAGGCCGGGATGCGACGTTGCATGGAAATTGCGTAAGTCCCCCCCCTTGCATGCGCCACCCACACATGCGCTCGCAGATTATAAAATCTGGTGCGCATGTGCGCACAGCCTACAGATTTTATAACATGCGTGCACCAGCGTGCACGCATGTTATAAAATCGGCACGTCCATGTGTATGCGCACATGGAAGCGTGTGCGCACCTTTAAAAATGTACCCCCTACCGTGTGTATGTGCATGTGAAAGAGAGACTGTGACTGGCTGCATATATGTGTGAGAGACAAATAGGATGTTGGTACTTTTGAGTGACAGACAATGAATCTGAGTAGGTTGAGAAGGTTTTGGTTGAGTGTGTGTGCATGTGCGTGTGTGTTTGTGTGAGAGAGAAATAAGAAGGGTCAGATCAGATGAATAGAACAACTGTGCCATAGCCATGTACAATATTATCTCTAATAAAGACAATGAAAGTTGGTGTTGAATTCTTTTAGTAGAATAACTATTAGTAACTAGAAAATGTGAAATGGAAACTAACAGTTGCTCGTTGGAGATGTTTAAAATTGCCAGGTCCTCCAGCAGCTGCGGTTAGGCTGGATGGTCTTCATATTTTTGGGGGGGATCATTTTCTGACACTTTCCTATTTCCCTCAACGCATGTCAAAACCGTGAGGTATGCGCAGAAGCCGGTCCAGTGCATGCCAACCAGATTTTAAAAGTCACCTGAGGACACACAAGTAATCATTTAGCAAAAGGGTGGGGCATGGGCGTGATCTGTGGAGGGTGTTGGCATGCCAGAGCCAGGCCAAAGAGATGTGTATGAACATACTTACGTGTACAGGTGCGCGCCAGGATCTACTGCCACTTAACTTTACTACTGCTATGGATGGCATGTAAGTCATACAGCAAAAAAAAAATGTAGGCTAGTTAGCAGGATTTTAAGCCTTGGGGCTAACGGTGGGAAGGAAGGTTATTAAACTGGAGGTTTGGAAGTCCTATCCCTTAACTGGGCAAACTGGAAAACTAAAAAAAACTACCTATGGCATTGGCACGTATCCCTTGTAAAACTTCCCTACTTATGCGGTAGATGCAGGATTTGCACACACATGCGTGAGTCCATTTAAAATTGTGTGCACATGTACGCGCATTCAGGCTATTTTATAACACGCGCGCGTATACGCGCTTATGCTAGAAAAGGAGCACGTCTTTGGGTGCAGGCAGACGAAGGTGCGCATAGTGTGCCCGCGCGCCTGTGTATAAAAGTTACTGTCATAGATAGACAGCGTTTGAAAATGGACCTCATGCCGTCAAAGTAAATACAATTGCTGTTTCTTATGCAAGCATCTCTGTCACTCTGGAATCTTTGCAAATTCAACAGGATTCAGATGAGTTTCCCTGGCTTCAGTCTAATGATTTCTAAGCACTAAATATGGCACGGCATTACTTCATCTATTTACTTGGCTCTAGAAGGCTACAGTAGAATTAAAATGCATTAGTGCCGATGGATTACTGTAGTAGGAATCCAGCAAGTGGAACCTGAAAAAAGGAAGTTCCTCAGTAGTGACCTTCACACACACTAGAAGGGCCATTTCAGTCTTTCTAGCTGTCATGTGCCATGCCACTTGTTTTGTTACAATGGAAAGATCCACAAAGGAAGTTGGCATGTGCCCAATGTAGTGTTTTGTGCCTTTCCCTTTCCCCACCAACCGTGAAGTGACTATTCTGCAGGTGCCTATCATTGATGACTCAGCCTGAAAGAGCTTTGATTAAACACCCAGATTTGAATCTGTCGAACATGTCCTGTCCGAGTTCAGTAAGCTAGTAGAAAAACCTATGAATTTAATAGGCTTGCAAAAGTTTCATGTTCTGTCACTATGATGTAACTCATTATGTCTGGCCAGTGGCCACAGTAAACACGGCTCGATTTAAATTCTTTTCTATTTGCAATCAGCTATTCCAGGGCTAATTTTATTACGACCTTCAGTGACGTGAGCTGGAAAATATGCACATAGGTTACAGCAATCTTCAGAGGATTTGCTCGCCTAAGTCCACTTTGAAAATCGCCCAACCAAATTTACCCGCACCCATTTACACCTGCTATTGTGTGCATGGAAAAATTTCAGGAAAATTAGTGCACACACTTTTTCAAATCCAAAAAAGTGCACAAAAGTCCCAATCCCCTCCCAACTCCACACTCTAGGAATACCTCCCCTCATTCCTGGTACTCTTATATGTGAGCAGTGAGCACAACATGCCTGAATATTAGGCAATTTGGTAAAAGGCCATTTCTACTCAGAAATGCCTTTGAAAATTGCTCTTTTCATAAAGTGATTAAGAAATTCAGTTGATCATTCTGCCATTCAGATGAACTAAGAGGGCAATTTTGAAACTCCAAAATTTCAATTTTGAAACTCCATAAGAGGCTTGCAGGATTATGGGAACAGCAAGCTTATTTTCAAAGGGAAATATGGGCTGGCACATGAAAGATAGGTAACTGAGGGATAAACTTAGGAGGTGTCTATGGGGGAAATGCTTAGTAAATAAGGCACATAGATTACATGCCCTCTGAGGACAGAGAAATAACTAAGGAACCTGAATGTAACTTTCCTTGAACTACCAGTAAAAAGGTGACGCTTTTAAAGTCCTATTTCTTTTCTCTAGCTTTTCCTGATTCTGATTTGTCTCTTCTTGCTGCTTGTTATGGTTGCTGTTGATGTAGTTATTGTTGTATTTAGCAGCTTGTTATCTTTTAAGTTTCATTTTTTTATGTTTTATGTTTAAAGTTTTATGATGTTTATGATGTATTATTGTTTTCATGCACACGTGGATGGGGCGATTTTAAAACAATCACGCGTATTTGTGCGGATACATGCGTGTTTTAAAATCAGCTGTTCGTGCATACATGTGCGCACGATTTCATATTGACGCATGTATGTGCACACAAATACTGCCTTGCTCACATAAGTGGGAGGGATTTTACTAGACATGCATGCCGATGCAATTCCTCTTTTCCCAGTTTGTTCCCAGTTCGCCCCAGTAAAGCAGAGGACTTCCTAACCCCCCTAGCTAACTCGCCTCCCTTTTAGCCTATTAGCCGTGAGCCTTAAAACCCTGCTGACTAGCCTAGCTATTTTTGTCACACAACGCCGTCCCTAGCAGAAGTAAAGTTATGTGGTAGGTGACCCCGGTGCACGCTTGTGCGCATAAATACTTATGTGCAGACTTCATGGTGCAGTTCTGGCCTGCCTATGTCCTGCCCAGAACACGCCCACACCCCGCCCCTTTTGGTGTAAAAAAAAATGTTGTGCATACCGGGAGATATGTGTGCACTCGTACAGGTTTTAAAATCCGTGCAGTGTGCGCCGCGCCAAGTCACACACATATCTCCTGGCTTTGGCGCACGTACATCTGTTTGGGAGCAGGTGGAAATTAAGCACAGTAAGTATGTGTAGAGATCTGAATTGCAATCTCTGTGCAGTATTTGTCTCCCCTGATCCATCCCTACCTCCTTTTACATGAGGGCAAATAGTACATGTGCTGTGAGAATGAGCATATTTTTACATGCACTGGATGGCTGGAGGAGGGACAATAATCAAAACGCATTTACCCACATAAAATGATTGGATTATTGCTTCTTCCACCTCTCCTCAAATGGGACATTTTTCATTAACTGGTTTCATAGTTGCAAATTTTTGACCAAAGACTTTGCCCCAGTTCTCAAAGTGAAAGTAGATGCATACTTTCCCCCCTGAAAAATGTCCCGGTAAAATATGCCCACGGGGATTTACACTCACTTTCACCCTGAGCAATTGAAAATGCAAAACCATGCATGCCGTTGCTTTCCCTTTTCTAACCCTCACCCCCGGGAACATCTTCACACAATGCAGGTAAAAATACGCACATTGTGGGGAACAACACGTCTACTTTAAGCTGTATAACAGGCGGTCAAGTTTCCAAAAGTCCTTTTACTTGGGTATATCGGCACTTATTCAGGAGAATCACTTCTAAAAATTGCCTTCAAAATGTGTAAATATTAGCAGTGAAATCCCATAACACAAGTCAGTTTAAGCTGGCATTAGACTGAGAACCAACTTCAAACACTGGAAGAAGTATATATAGGATTTCACTGTTACAGAAAGAGGGGCCTTAGGAGGCCTTGCTCTCTGTTATATGCACGCAGGCTTTGCCTAGATGGAGCAAGAGATGCCATGAGCAGCTGCTGCGCGAGAATAGGAGATGTGTGCCCTTGAACCTCAGTGAACCCAGAGAGGAGCTCCGGGGAAACACCGAGGCTGGTGAGACAGATCTGTGTCTGGGTCGAGACCAAGCCCAGGCCCCTGCCGACCTGCATACCTCAGTGAGATCAACCACCCTTGGTTGGTCTCTGAGTGGTCCTCTGACTACTCCAAGCCCTTTCGGACTTGATGCTTGGAACGGCAATGGCAGCAGGCCGGACAGGAGACGAGGGCAGACGAAGGCTCTGGAACATGAAGATTGAGACAGGAGACTTGGGGTATGAAGACTCAGATGAGAAGCTTGAGATGTGAAGACTCAGACGAGAAGCTGGAGCACGAAGACTCAGGATCAAGGTTTTAGGAACAAGTACTGGTTTGAGGCTGCAACGCAGAGCGCCCTACACAGCCCACAGCCCATGGACTGGTCGCGGACCACGCTTGAGTGCGGAGCAGACTCCAGACGAATACATGGTAGTTGAAGCTGGAACATGGCGAAGATTCAGTAGAAGCCTGTACCAAGGCACGCCCTACACAGCTGCCCGTGGCTGGTCGCGGACCAAGCTGGAATGGCACAGGTTCAATCAGAGTCTTAGGCATGGACGGTGCAGCCACCAGGACATCCGAGGACCGAGACAAATTCCAGGAAAAGGGACCAAGATGAGACTTGGCATCGAGCAAAGGGAAGGGGGCCAAGGTGAGACTTGGCTTAAGGCATGAAACATGGGATCAAGACGAGACTTGGCTTCAAGTGAAGGTACTCTCCGGAGACTAGTGCTGCGAGGCAAGGAGGTAGGCCCATGCCACGAGGTGACGAGACACGATGTGATACGCCAGAGAAGGTAGCGATGAGGAACCAAGGGTCCAGGAAGCAGAAGCAGAGACGAGGCATCAGGAAGGAACATCAGGAAGACCACGAGACATCAGGAAGACGAGTGATAATCCAGAAGAGACCAGGAACATGAAGAACAATGAGGGACCTTACAAAGAACAGGAAATACCAGGAGTGAAGACGAGAAGTCCTTGAGACGAACTAACTCCTTGCGAAAGCAACCAAGGACTGGAAGCTGGGCACTAATATAGGGTAGGGATGTGAATCGTGTCCTCGATCGTCTTAACGATCGATTTCGGCTGGGAGGGGGAGGGAATCGTATTGTTGCCGTTTGGGGGGGTAAGATATCGTGAAAAATCGTGAAAAATCGTGAAAAATCTAAAAATCTAAAAATCGCAAAACCGGCACATTAAAACCCCCTAACACCCACCCCCGACCCTTTAAATTAAATCCCCCACCCTCCCGAACCCCCCCCCAAATGAGTTAAATAACCTGCGGGTCCAGCGGCGGTCCGGAACGGCAGCGGTCCGGAACGGGCTCCTGCTCCTGAATCTTGTTGTCTTCAGCCGGCGCCATTTTCCAAAATGGCGCCGAAAAATGGCGGCGGCCATAGACGAACACGATTGGACGGCAGGAGGTCCTTCCGGACCCCCGCTGGACTTTTGGCAAGTCTCATGGGGGTCAGGAGGCCCCCCACAAGCTGGCCAAAAGTTCCTGGAGGTCCAGCGGGAGTCAGGGAGCGATTTCCCGCCGCAAATCGTTTTCGTACGGAAAATGGCGCCGGCAGGAGATCGACTGCAGGAGGTCGTTCAGCGAGGGTTCCGGCGCCTCGCTGAACAACCTCCTGCAGTCGATCTCCTGCCGGCGCCATTTTCCGTACGAAAACGATTCGCAGCGGGAAATCGCTCCCTGACCCCCGCTGGACCTCCAGGAACTTTTGGCCAGCTTGTGGGGGGCCTCCTGACCCCCACGAGACTTGCCAAAAGTCCAGCGGGGGTCCGGAAGGACCTCCTGCCGTCCAATCGTGTTCGTCTATGGCCGCCGCCATTTTTCGGCGCCATTTTGGAAAATGGCGCCGGCTGAAGACAACAAGATTCAGGAGCAGGAGCCCGTTCCGGACCGCTGCCGTTCCGGACCGCCGCTGGACCCGCAGGTTATTTAACTCATTTGGGGGGGGTTCGGGAGGGTGGGGGATTTAATTTAAAGGGTCGGGGGTGGGTTTTAGGGGGTTTTAGTGTGCCGGCTCACAATTCTAACGATTTATAACGATAAATCGTTAGAATCTCTATTGTATTGTGTTCCATAACGGTTTAAGACGATATTAAAATTATCGGACGATAATTTTAATCGTCCTAAAACGATTCACATCCCTAATATAGGGCTGAAGATCAGGAAATGCCTTGGGAGGAGTCCAGGTGGGGTCAGGAGGCTGGCCCTTTAAATCTCTGAAGGAGGTGCGGCCCGCGCCCTAGGAGACAGGAAGCAGGAAGTATGAAGAACCATGGCCAGCAGCCATGCTGCAGGAGCAGTGCAGGGAGAAGCCGGGCCTCTTCATAGGCCCCGATGTCAGCAGTGGCTCCTGCCGCTGCTGGAAGCACCGAGGGCGGCTCCAGCCGCCAGGAAAGCCTGGGGACTGCAGCCTCCAGGTGAAGCAGAAGAGAGCGTCGGCGGCACTCCCTGCTGCAAGAGGGTCACGATAGGCGTGGCTCCAGCCATGCCGAAGATTAAAGTCCACGGCTCCTGCGCTGCGGAGGTAAGTGCAGAATCATAACATTCACTACAGATGTACTATAGTGTCTTCTACCGACTGTCAAAGAAGTAAGTGATAGGTACATTTCACCTTTAGTTTGGCTAAGGTGTGATTATCAGCTTGCCGATTCATAAGCACTGCATTACATAACAATATCTCATCATTTGCAATAAATTTCAGTTTTTGGTTACCTTAGATCTTTACCACACAAATGCACACAGCCTGTCTTGATGTTTGACTTTCAGAAAATACCAATAGATTTCTATAGCAAATGCTTATTTTTGAGCAGTGGGACTTTGCAAGATTGTAAGCTAGTTACTCTTTTAAAGTTGCATTCATAGTGCTGCATATTATTATTATTATTTTGCATACAGCATAAATATTTAGTGGCATCAAAGCATAGCCGAAGGAAGCAAGCAGCAGACAAAAAAAGGGAAATTAAAACCTGCAGAGGGCATTAGTGATGTACTTGTAGTAGGATAAGACATCAGCTCAGGTGCACTGATCTTATGAGCTATCCTTTCTGGCATAAGAATGCCATCTAGAGTCAGTAAGCTTCCATGCTTAAAGGAAAAGGGGAAATGAAACACTGGCAGACTTGCACATTTTGATCAACAAATAAACGGACACATTGACTTGCTCCTTTATCTTCCTTATTTTGTACTGCAATATTTTCTGCACTGTGCTTCGTGTTTTGTACTTTTGTGGTTTTCTTGGTTCTCCTTTTGTTTGCAAGGGATATAATCCCATGATTCTGTGCTGTTTTAAGTTTATTAAAATCTCTTGATCGCCTATGCATGAGGCCGAAGGCAATGTACAAATTTGAACATATATAATTCAATTAAACAAAAATATCACAATTAACACCAACAGACAGAAAAGCAAAAATAAGACACAATACAGTACAACGAACTTGCCACTTGGATATAGCTGAGTATTGTGAAAGCACTGACTTAACAGCAGCTAGCATAGTGACGCCTGTGCAAAAAGCACAGTTTTCAGCCTATCTTTAAAGATTTTCAAGCAATCCAGATGCCTAATCTCCTCAGCGGGTTCTAGAAGGTGGGTGCAGCAACAGAATAGGCCCGCTCAAAATAACAGGCAAGCGAGTCTGTCGAGCTGAGGGAATGCCCACAATGTCCTGTAGCTGCGACCTCAATGTGCGAGTGGGACAGTATAACCGAACCAAAGCACTGGCCTGGGGAATTTAGAGGGGTAAGGTGGCCTGGATATTGGATAATGGATAGTGTGAAAAAGTGTTTGCATGTATACAGAGAGAGAGCATGGAGTACAAGGGAGAGTGTGTGAACTGTGATTGTAAGAATAAGAATGTTTTAGAAATTGCTCCAGTAATACGAAAGAAGAGATGGCGAGACTGTTTTATAGACTAGCAGAGTCATTAGGGTGAGAAGCCACACTTGGCTGATCTGGTTCCACATCGTGGATAGCCTTTGTAGTCCTGGGTGTTCCTTTTAAACACAGCGAATCTCTGCTCTTTTTTCCTTGTCTTACATAGTTCCATAATAACCGTGCAAGGCCTTGTTTCGGTGTTAGGAGGGAGGTGTTAGGAGTCCTTCCTGACCATATGTGCTCCTTCTAAATTGGCCTCCTCCCCCTTTTCTTATTTGCTTTCTTCTTCCAAATTTCTCCTGCTATCCTCCAGCCAAGTTCCTGGCAGATGCTGCCCTGTTCCTGGCTTTCTCTTGCGTTTGTAGCCCTACCAGCATGTGGATCATTGGGATGGAGCTTAGTCCTTCTCATTCCCAAAACTCTCTTTCCCAGGGTCCTCCCTTCTTCTCCCATTCTTTTTTTCTTTTCATACAACTTTATTAGTACTTATTAGTTTTTCTTCCCAGGGGCTATAACGTTTGTCCCTGTTGCCTAGGATTCTATGACCAACCAATCATTTTTTATTTTTTTTTTGTGGATCTTCACATTAAAAGGTGAATTTAAAACATCCGGCACACGCCAAAACTGGGAGATCTGTGCATAAGTTGGGTCAGCACATGCCAAGCGGATTTTAAAAGCCGCCTGTGTACATACACTGTCGCCCGCTATGCGCCCAAACAAAAAGTTCTGAAAAAGGGGTGGGGCGTGGGTGTGGTCTGGGCAGGGCATGTGCATTCCTGGATTCCACCTTGAAATTTCATGCACAGGCGCGCCGCGCTCCCCCACTGTGCAACTTTATTTGTGCTCTGGATGGCGTGTAAGTCATAAAAAACATCAGCGGGGTTTTAATGGTCAAGGCTAACAGGGGAGAAGAGAGGCTATTAGACTAGGGGAGTTTGGAAGTCCTATTCCTCACCTGAGCAAACTGGGAATGAACTGGTAAAACTGGTAATGGCATCAGCACACGAGTGTTCTAAAATCCCTCCACTTACACAGTAGAAACAGCATTTACACGCATAGGCACATGTCCACTTAAGATTGCATACACATGTGTACACATTTAGGCTATTTTATAACAAGCATGCATATATGTTATATGTTACTTAGACTGTAACTTTTAAATTGGTGCACCGGTGCTCGTATACGTGCGTATGAATGCACGTATTCGAGCAACGGTGCACCAATTTAAAAGTTACAGTCTAAGTTTTTTAAAAAGCAAATTTTGTGATTATTACTAGAAAAGTAGCACTTAACTCCAAGCCTGTTACTTCTCCTAATGATCTTATTCCCACCTCTGGTCTACTCAGAAATATTGACTAACTCTTTCTTTTTTACTTTATCTTTTCTCAACTCCTTTTTCCTCATTGGATCTGACCACATTCCTGCACAATTATTTTATATATTTATGAATTTCAAAATACCACTCAATCTCCCTTTCTATAATCCTGGAATATGCAATCAATCTATAAATTCTAGATTCTCTCTTTTTTCTATTGATGCTATGGACTTTTTTCACATCCGATTCTCATTTGATGGAATCATTATTCTTTGCTTGTTTAGTCATATACACCGAAGTTCTCAACCCAATCTTCAGGATACAGCCAGCCAGTTGAGTTTTCAAGATATCCACAATAAATATGAATGAGCTAGATTTTCATGCACGGCTTCTATTATAAGCAAATCTATCTCGTGCCTTTGCATTGTGGATACCCTGAAAACTCAACTGGCTGGGTGTATATCTTGAGGACTGGGTTGAGAACCCCTGATATACTTGCTATGGATGTGCAGAAGGAAAAAATGTGTTTCATTTTGTTTTTCGTTTCGCTGGGACCCAAATTCATTTTATTAGTTTCATAGGGGGGAAACCAATTTGTTTATTAGTTTCATTTGTTTTTCGTTTTGCCATTAAAGTGAATGGGGGAAGTATTTGGAGCCTATTTTTGGCTGCAGAATTGGGGTTTTCTTATCAATTCTGATGAAACTTCTGGGGAGCAATCATCAGAACGAGAAAAGAGCTCCAAGGTACTGAGACTGTGGCAAAGTGGCACCAAAGTGGCATGTGTATATTTTATTTTACTTTACCTCTATTAGATTGCAACAACAGAGGACCAGACTTAAGTGTTAATTTATCTTATAGCCGATATACTTAAAGTAGACATGACTTATCACAACCACTAAGTAATATTTAATATGAAACTATGTTACAGTATTTGATGGCACCTATTTAGTTAATATAACTCAACACATTTAAGTTTGTAATTATGTGCCTTATTGTGAACCGTTGTGACGGCAACTAGCTTGACGACGGTATAGAAAAGATTTTAAATAAATAAATAAATAAATAAATAAATACATGAATAGCCTAAGGCACTGTAAAGGGGCAAAGGGGTACCAGGAGTGGCAAGAGTGCTTTAACAGAGGTGCAAAGCAGCAGCGAGAGTGTCAAAAACACACCACAGCTTCAAAAGAGAGCACTGATAACAGTTGCATGAACCCTCGAAGGCAGCACGACAGGCAACGTGGCAAGCAAGTGGCATCAACATCCTACAGCACAATGAAGGGGGAACATAGCAAGCAGAAAGGGTGTCAGAAAAAAACCACAAGGTGCCGATAAAGGGACAAAGCAGCAGAAAGACTAGCACCAACACACTGAGGAACCATGATAGTGGCAAGAACACCACAATGAGTAGAGTGAGTCGTCTGGTGTATGGCAGCAAGGCAGAGTGGCAGAAAGTTGATAGGGGCAAGACAGGATGGCAGAGCGGAGGTATTCTGGTCCCTGTGGTTTTGATAGGGGCAAGACAGGCTGGCAGAGCTGAGGTAGTCTAGCAAACAACCTTCTCAGATAGAACCCAAGAAGAAAGTGCACTGTGTGCTATGCTTGCTTAAGGTAGAAATACGGTGGACCCTTGACTTACAAACTCAGTTGATTCCAGAGAGCTGGTTGTAACTCAAATTGGTTGTAAGTCAAGACTATTTTTTCCATAGGAAATAATGGAAATACTCATAATGTGTCCCAAACCTCCCAAAAGCACCCCTTACCTAACCATCAGCTATATAATTGAGCAGTGACTGATGTGCCACGAATGCGCAGTAGAGAGCAGCTCTCACCGAATGCCATGCCTGTGCCGCAAATGCGCAGAAGGGAGCAGCTCTGACTGCGCGGAAGAGAGCTCTGACCGACGTGCCATGAACATCTCACCCATTTTAACGGGCCCATGAACAGCTGTGACTGCGCGGAATACACAGCTCTGGCTGTTTCCAACAGTGGCCAATCCAGGCCATAAGAACCTGGCAAGTACCCAAAAACTAAGTCTATTCCATGTTACCATTGCTAGTAATAGCAGTGGCTATTTTCTAAGTCAACTTAAGTCTCCTCCAAGAACTTATCCAATCCTTTTTTAAACCCAGCTATCCTAACTGCACTTACCACATCCTCTGGCAACAAATTCCAGAGTTTAATTGTGCGTTGAGTAAAAAAGAACTTTCTCCGATTAGTTTTAAATGTGCCCCATGCTAACTTCATGGAGTGCCCCCTAGTCCTTCTATTATCCGAAAGAGTAAATAACCGATTCACATCTACCCGTTCTAGACCTCTCATGATTTTAAACACCTCTATCATATCCCCCCTGACAGGAAACAGGGAGTAGAATTAAATGGACAATTTTGTCAGTGGTCTTATGGAGGTGTATGGTAAACCTAGTAGAAGGGTGTTGCAATAATCAGTGCTTGCAAATATTAGTGCTTGTAGTACTGATCAAAAGTTGTCGGTTGTTAGAAGTGGTTTAAGTTTTCTGAGGACCATGAGTTTGGCGTATCCTTCCTTTACTTTTATGGATATATGTTGTTTTAAGCTTAGTTCTGTGTCGATTATTACTCCTAGATTTCGTACTTTCTCTGCCAGTATTATTTGTTTGTTGTTATTGAGTGTGATTGGGTTGTGTGCGATCTCCATGTTTTTTTTTCTTTCTAAACAAACACTGTTAGGTTCCATATTGGGAGTTACCGCCCAGGAAAGAGATCTAGGCATCATAGTGGATAATAATTTGAAATTGTTGACTCAATGTGCTGTGGCAATCAAAAAAGCAAACAGAATGTTAGAAATTATTAGGAAGGGAATGGTGACTAAAACAGAGGATGTCATAATGCCTCTGAGTTGCTCTATGGTGAGACCACACCTTGAATACTGTGTACAATTCTGGTCGCCGCATCTCAAGAAAGTTATAATTGCAATGGAGAAGGTACAGAGAAGGGCAACCAACATGATAAAGGGGATGGAACAGCTCCCTCTTTAGAGGTTAGGGCTGTTCAGCTTGGAGAAGAGACGGCTGAGGGGGGATATGACAGAGATCTTTAAAATCATGAGAGGTTTAGAACAGATAAATGTGAATCGATTATTTACTCTTTCGGATAATAGAAGGACTAGGGGGCATTCCATGAAGTTAGCATGTAGCACATTTAAAACTAATCAGAGAAAATTCTTTTTCATTCAGTGCACAATTAAACTCTGGAATTTGTTGCCAGGGGATGTGGTTAGTGCAGTTAGTATAGCTGGGTTTAAAAAAGGTTTGGATAAGTTTTTAGAGGAGAAGTCCATTACCTGCTATTAATCCAGTTGACTTAGAAAATAGCCACTGCTATTACTGGCATCTGTAGCATGGGATGATCTTGGTGTTTGGATTCTTGCCAGGTTCTTATGGCCTGGATTGACCACTGTTGGAAACAGGATGCTGGGCTTGATGGATCCTTGGTCTGACCCAGTATAGCAATTTGTTATGTTCTTATGTTCTTATGTACCCAGAACTTGCAGAGCATTTCTGCTGTGTACAATATAACTCTATAATATCTAAAAAAGCCTCTTCTATAAAACCCCTATCACTATAACATGAAAACCAGTACAGGCACAAGCCATCATAGGAGGATATAGAGAGTGGGATATCTAAGGAAAGATATTTATCTCAACTAAAAGGTAAATGACATATTTAATTACCCCTTGTGAAATAAGAGTGTCTTCACAGAGAGAGTACATTTTGGCTTGAAACCTGAGAGCAAGTTTTTAAATGCATATAAAAAATAGTTAAAAAAGAAAGAATCATTGCAAATAGAAAATTAAAAGCGGTATTCGTTTCATTTACAACCAGGAAATTGGTAGATTTCTATATTTTAAGCAAGGCACAAAACAGACAGCTAACATATAAGGCCCCGTATTGGTTTTCATGTTACAGTATAACTCTGGCAAAGTACGAGGTTTTAAAGGAGACCACTCATATACTTGGACTGTCAACAAAGGCTGCAAACACAATCCACCAGCACGGAGTGAGCCCTTTCTTTTACAAGAGTTGTCACTGGGGGCACACATTAAGTCTTAGCTTTCACTGATAATTTTGGCACCGGTTCAAGTTCTCTTCGCATGCCCATGTTATATTTACAGCCTAAAGGAAGCACGAACGAAGAGCAAAGCAATGTTCCTACAAAAAGCATAGCAGAGCCACAATGTGTGCCATCAGTGACACCGCCTATTGAACAAAATGTCTCCCTTCATCTTACTTGGATGGCATCTTAAAATGTTACATAAAATCTCAAAAACGGAAAACATTTCTGTCCTTTTGTCCGTAGCAGTCATTTTATAACAGCATATGAGATTGTCATCTGATTTAGCAATGACCAGCCTTCAAGTTTAATCACAGAGCGAGTTTCAGCTGTGGGTAAATAAAGGAGGAGATGTTATTCCAAGACAGCACTGAAAAATCAGATTAAATGGGTTAGAAAAATGTGCTCAACACGAGTCTAAAATAATATGTGGGCATATGGGGTGTTTGCGTGCCTTACTTTCCTGCTGATATTGCTGAAACATGATTGCCCTCTGGCTGTGACACTCTGTAGAGCCGGTGCAATAGGATTTTCATTTTAGTCCTCCAACTCACTGCTGATTAGGTTTTGTAAACTCTTCTTTGTGGTCAACCCTTGTTTTGCCTGCAGAGAGTGGATCGCCTGATGTATTCTGTTTATTTCCATTCAAGACATCCCTTTCTTTATTCATATTTGGATGTACGTTTCTCATTTTTATTTACTTACACTATTTTCCATTTTTTGGGCTTAAAAGATGTTGTTATTATAATTATTGTTCAGCCTGGTTTCTTTAGGCTTATGGCCTTTTGCTAATAATTTTAATGGCTTTCAATTGCATTCATTTTAATCAAACGTCATACATCTTGGACCAAACCGTGACAAAAATACATGATAACTTAAGCCTAGCATCCCTGGTTAAAATGTATGTAGAATATATCTTTTATAATTTTGTGCCTAACATATTTCTCCTGTTTATTTCCATTTTCAGCACAAGTGAAGTTTTCCCTTACATGCAGCTATAGCTCAATGAGCCTTTGGTTAAAGATATATGGGATTTTTCCTCACTGTAAATCCATATTCTCCAATAGGATTGTGCAGCCCCAAATTATTTTCGATCAATTCACTTTGGGATAGATTTTATAACATGCGCGTGTGGCGTACATGTGCGCGCGCTACCCGGCGCGTGCACATGTACACCCGAGTTTATAACTTGCGCGCGAAGTTATAAAATCAGGGGTCGGCGCGCGCAAGGGGGTGCGCAATTGTGCACCTTGCGCGCGCCGAGCCGCGCTGCATTCCCCCGTTTCCTTCCCCCTGGCCTGACCTTCCCACCCCTTCCCCTGACCTTTGCTGCCCCCCCTAGCCCTGTTCTAACCCCCCTCAAAAATTTTGTTTTACCTTTTGCACCTGCCTCTGGGCAGGTGCAAGTTGCGCGATCCCCTGACAGCAGAAAATATGGCCGCTGTGCTGGGAACCTGACCCTGCCCCACCCCCACACCGGACCGCCCCCTCCCCACCCCTTTTTGCAAGCCCAGGGACTTACACGCGACCTGGGGCTTCACGCTCATCACTGGGCCTTTTTAAAATAGGCCCGGCGTGCGCAAGGCTGGTTACGCGCATAAATCCGTAACCTTTTTAAAATCCGGCCCTTTGTATTTGGGGTAGTCTTTTTGTTTTTATTCACATCATTTAATGTTTTTTTGGTTTGATTCATTTGTCAAACCCCCCCCCCCTAAAAAAAAAACCTGAAACAAAAAAAAGAACAGCTTTAAAAACAATAAAGGGGTTCTCTGGTGGTCCTGGCTGGCTTTTCCAAGGCATTCAGTGCCCTGAGCCAGGCTTAGTGTCTGGGCCAGGGCAGGTGCCAAAGGCTAGCTCTAGTCCAGACCCCAGTGCCAAGCTCTAGGCCCACCACCGAGGCCTAGCCCTGGGCCTGGCACCAATGCATAACTCCAGTGCTGAGGCCTAGCTTCAGTGTCGAGGCATGACCCTGGGTCAGGCCCCAGCATGGAAGCCTAGCCTTGGACCAGGCTTGGCACTGTGACTAGCCCCAGGTGTGAACAGAGTGGGCTAGACCAGGTTTTTCAGAAGTATTGAGGCCATGGAGCTCTTATCCCCTTTTACCCACTTCCTGGATCCAGCAATGAAATGGTTGGGAGAGATGGCCAGGCAATCCTGACTAGATCTAGTACTTTAAAAATGTTGTTGTATGCCCGGGGATGGTGTTGAAGTGACGCCACTGAGGTGCCTTCCTCTCCTTCAGTCACAGAAATATATGGCCATACATCAAAACCAAGCCTGCCATACCAGTTGAAAATGCCAAAATGATGTCAGTCTTGTGACAGCCAGGATGCCTCGCTTTTAGGGGTGTGACTGGAAACCATTTTTGGTTCTGTTCAGACTGTCAGCATGATTCCTTGTTTAATGTAAATAAAACAATTACTCTTTTGGATCAAAAGCTCAGTTGTTTAATTCACATCTGTTCATTTAATGTGTTTCTATTAAAGTCATTGAAGGAAGCAGTGCATGGTCTTTTTTACTCTATCCTTGGGGTTTTCAATGCAAGTTTTATGAAACTTGCCTCTGCAAGGGCACAGCACCCTAAGACATGACGCAGGGCATGAATGCGCCGTGGAACCAAAGAGAGGCAAAAGCAGAATAAATGCTGGAAAGGCCGCCGAGGTACAGAGTGAGGGGTATGGCAACAAACACAGTGGCATGGACGCCCCGAGGCATGCCTGCTGACTTTAATACACTAAGGCCATGATTTTCAAAAGCATCTATGTGCTTAAAAATGGGGTTTACATGTGTAAATGCACTTTTGCATGATTGTTTCATTATAGGCGCAACATAAACATTTGTCTATAGCAGGACCATGCTTATTTATTTATGTATTTATTTATTTACTTTTATATACCGGTGTTCGATTTTACATTATGGAATTCAATGCCCCCTGACCTACGCCAAGAACACTGGACCCAGACCTTTAAGAAAAAAACTAAAAACCTGGCTATTCTCACAAACCTTTTCATAACTTCGTCTCTGCTACGCTATGCCTCTGCTACCCCTCGCCTTTTATTATAGTGCTTAACCCTTCCCACTTCAACTAAGGATGCCATCCTATGATTATGGTCTACCCACAACCTTCCCTTCACACCCACCCTCCCCCCGCTTATTGTCCCCCTCTAACCCCTATCCATAATCCGCTAGCTTATTTATTCCTTAAGTATACACCTCTAATTGTAAATACTTTGCTTCTGTCACTTGACTCTTCTTTGCTATTCCTTATACACCCAAGTTCCAGTTCTCCCTCGTTCCATGTAATTTCTAATTCCTTTTCCAAAAGTTAACTGTTTCTCCTGTTCAATGTGAACCGATGTGATATTCCTATGGATGTCGGTATAGAAAAGTTTTAAATAAAGAAATAGAATAAACAAATAAACAGAATAAATAAATACATAGAATAAGTGGGCTTTTGAAACCTCTACACTATATGCCACTGAATTATCAATACTCATGTAAGTGTACTTTTATATGTGTACATGACTTTTGAAAATTGTAATGATAATATGCTGCCTTTATGCCTGTTAATATCTGGCCCCACAAAAGAGCCTATTATTTAATTGTTGCTTTGATCCCTGTTCCATTGCTCCAAGTTATTTTATCCCTGTTAAATGTAAAAGCATTCTTACATGCTAGTTATTGTTATACTGTAAACCGAAGTGATATGCAATTTTCTACATGAATATCGGTATATAAAAGTGTTAAATAAATAAATAAACAAACAAACAAATAACTCCTTTGGAAATTCCCCTGTATAAACTGAGTGCCAAAGTCACACACAGAGGGCTTAACACTGTGTCAATGTCATTGACACTTTTATACAGAGAAAGCAAGCTGCCCCCTGTAAAAGTCAGTCACTGACTACACTACACACACTGCAAGATAAAATCAATCTCTCTCTGCTTTCCTGATGTAGAAGTGCAGTCTTACCCTGCTGATTTCCATTTCATTATTCATATATATATTAATTTATAATTTATATTAATTTATATTAAGCGTTTAGGTCATAATCATCTGACAGAAGTAGCTCAGTTGACATTTACAGTAGGTAATGTTGCTTTAAGTGATTTGAAAACGTATCAACAAGGAAATGGGCTGAAAGCAAAAATAATTTTGCATCAAATGCCTAAAATCTACCCGGTAACAGTAACTTTCAGGCACTGACAAAGCAAGCTAGGTATCAGCAGGCAACCTGGAGGTGAATGCCTCTGCATCCTTGGAATATGAAGTCGCTTTTCTATCCATGACACAAAGGTCAACACATCCTGTGATGAAGACTCCTTTTCCAAATGTTTTTAATTAGGAAAAATGTCCTTATAGTAGGTTTATAGTACATTAAGAATAAGCTTGTCAGGATACAGTAAGTTTTACTGATCAACTGTGTGACCCCATTTATACTATTAAAAGTCTCATGTCTGCGTTGTTCAGAAAATCTGACTGATAACATATGGGGGGAAAGCACATCATATTATTTGTATTACTCACCACTCAAAGTCTGCTTCTGTGCACACGCATGGCTCTGACGCCATGGCTCCTGCATATTTTCCCTGCATGCATTTCTTTTCTAATCTGCGTTTTTGGTACGTCCTTTTGGCTCCCATGATGCAGGCTTCTCCCTGAAACAGAAGACAAAGAATGCTTGTAAGGATATCAAATATGAATCATTTTACTCTTGCTTTATTTTTTTTTAAGCTAGAGGTAACTTCATTCTAGTTCAGGTTCCACAATAAAAACTTGGCATCTCTCAGTTCTTGGCTTCCTACTTTTTGAAAATAATCTGCTTTGGTATTTGTTGACAATTACATCGTATAGGCTGGTTAGTCTCATCTCAGGGGTGAGTAAATTAAAGAAATCACTGGCTGGCCAGCATCATGGACCTGGTGTTCTCTCACCCTAGCTTGATAGTACCCTGGTAGAGAATTCATCATGCTACGGTGAGAGAACATTGTAGAAATCTCATCTTTGTGAGACTTTCCTCACTCAAAATCACGTCAAATCTTCACTGATGTGTAGTGTGCTGTTCATATGTTTCACTGTGCATGTAAAACTGGCCCCCAAAATCCTAGACCAACACGAAAACCTCACCTCAAGATAAATAGCTTGCCTTCCTATAGTCGTATAAACAGTTGACTACCATGGGTGCTACTCCAGAATCGCTCTCTCTTTCTCTCTCTCTCCAAATTCCATTTAACATCAAGAAAAGACCTCTCCCCTAGAGCACTTTGATGAATGACCCTGGTATATGGTAACTTTAAAACAAGCACATGGGTGCTCAAGCAAACATATGCAGGAATTTTAGATCATGTGCACATTTATATGCATAAGATTTAAAATACACTAAAAGATGAATTTTAAAAGCCCATCATGTACCAGAGCTGGGAGATACAAGCACAATTTGGGCCGGCACGCACCGTGTGGATTTTATAAGCCACCCATAGGCATGCGTATCTGCTACTGCATGCACAAGTGGAAAGGTATTAAAAGAGGCAGGGCATCGCCATGGTCTGGGCAGAGCAGGGAATGGGCATGTCGGGGGAAGGCCAAGGGATGTGCGCACGTGCCAGGATCCCCTGCCGCGTCACTTTACTACTGCTATGGATGGCGTGTAAGTAATAAAAGAAAAAAATCTAGGCTAGCCAGTGGGGTTTTAAGGGTCGGGGATAACAGGGGGGAAGGGTGGCTATTAAATTAGGGGATTTGAAAGACCTCTCTCTTAACTGGGAGAACTGGGAAAGAACTGGGAAAATGGCGAATGGCTTTGGTGCATGTCCCTTATAAAATTCCACTTATGTGGTTGAAGCGGCATTTGTGCGTACATGCGCCCATGCATTTAAAATTGTGTGCCATGTACTCACATCCAGGTCTGTTTTTTTAACACGAGTGCAAATATGCGTGCATGTTATAAAATGGACATCCCCGCACGCCTATTTAAAAGTTAACATCTAAGGGGTTAATTTTCAAAAGGGTTTACATGTACAAATGTAACTACTATTGTAGCAATTTTCAAAAGCCATTTACTAGCATAAAGTGCACTTACTGGGTAAATCCAATGGACAATTCAATGGTGTACCTTGTAGCAATTTTCAAAAGCTCACTTATACAGGTAAAGTCCATTTATATGTGTAAAACCCATTTTTAGGCAAGTAAATGCTTTTCAAACTCAGGCCCCTAGTGCGCGTATGTGTGCTCCTAATTTTAAGCCATTACTCAAGCAAATGCACTTCACGCACCTTTCTTAAGAAATTGTCGGCTTTAATGCGCGCACGTAAGCGGATTTTAAAACATGCTCGCGTGAAGGGCATTGCCAGTTTGCCCGGTTTATCTCAAGGTCATTCAGGCTCTGGCGTTCTTCAGCCTGCACTCCCCGCCAGCTGACCCAACACCCCCCCCCCCCCCCGCTCACCCTGGCATTTTAGGCCTAAACAGCAATATCCGTTAGGGATGTGAATCGTTTTTCAACGATTAAAATTATCGTCCGATAATGTTTATATCGTCTTAAATCGTTATAGAACACGATACAATAGAAATTCTAACGATTTATCGTTAAAAATCGTTAAATCGTGTTAGTGCACACTAACTCGAGTTAGTGCGCACTAACTCCCCGTTAGTGCGCACTAACTCGATTTAGTGCGCACTAACTGAAAATGATACAAATAAACACTTTCCAGGTCACTGAAGGTCAGTTAGGAATGAATATGTGTTCCTATTGGCTGGCTGCCCTCTTATCTATTGATGTTACCAAGGTTACCACTGAGGTGATGGTTGGGGGGATGGGAAATGGAACTGGAAACTAACGAACACCAACAGAAAATGAAACAAAGTGTTCACACTTCCCAGGTCAGTAAAGGTCACTTAGGAATGAATATGTATGTATGTATTCCTATTGGCTGGCTGTGCTCTTATCTATTGATGTTACCAATATGGTTGGGGGGATGTGAAATGGAAACAGTTGGAAGCTTGACAAAAAAAGTAATGTAATGATCAGCACTCACCTGACTAGAACTTGTTTGTTTATTATTTTTGTTAGCAGGCACCTGAAATGCTAGTGCATGTTGAATTTGCCAATCACTGTGCATTTTAGAAAGGTGGTCCTGGCTGGAACTGTACACAGTTCAAATATATGTAATTGATTGTTGGTAAGTGTATTTTTTAAGTAGCCACACTGGCACCAATATGTTTACTTTTCCTCCTACTTAACTCACTAGCTCAGCTTTGTAAGAAGGGCTTCTCTGCTTGTGTGTTGTTTTTGTTTGGTGTGAGGAGAGCAGAAACATCAGATCTTTATTCAATCTACTACAGTCATCTCTTACAGTGCCCTATCCCTATTAATACCAGGAGTGTTGTGATCTTCCTGCACACAGTGCCCTAACCCTGATACCAGTCTGAGACAGCTCCCTCCCTGCATTACTAGTGAGAGGCTGGCTTCACAGACAGGGGGGAGCTGCCTGACCCTCACTCCTGACTTCCCCCATGTCCCAGCTAGTGAATGGTGTGTGGGTGAGGGGGGGGGGGAGGATGGTGAAGTCTGAGACAGCTCCCTCCCTGCATTACTAGTGAGAGGCTGGCTTCACAGACAGGGGGGAGCTGCCTGACCCTCACTCCTGACTTCCCCCATGTCCCAGCTAGTGAATGGTGTGTGGGTGAGGGGGGGGGGAGGATGGTGAAGTCTGAGACAGCTCCCTCCCTGCATTACTAGTGAGAGGCTGGCTTCACAGACAGGGGGGAGCTGCCTGACCCTCACTCCTGACTTCCCCCATGTCCCAGCTAGTGAATGGTGTGTGGGTGAGGGGGGGGGGGAGGATGGTGAAGTCTGAGACAGCTCCCTCCCTGCATTACTAGTGAAAGGCTGGCTTCACAGACAGGGGGGAGCTGCCTGACCCTCACTCCTGACTTCCCCCATGTCCCAGCTAGTGAATGGTGTGTGGGTGAGGGGGGGGGGAGGATGGTGAAGTCTGAGACAGCTCCCTCCCTGCATTACTAGTGAGAGGCTGGCTTCACAGACAGGGGGGAGCTGCCTGACCCTCACTCCTCCGGGGTGTTGTGATCTTCCTGCATGCAGTGCCCTATCCCTATTAATACCAGGAGTGTTGTGATCTTCCTGCATGCAGTGCCCTATCCCTATTAATACCAGGAGTGTTGTGATCTTCCTGCACGCAGTGCCCTATCCCTGATACCGGGATGTGTGCAAGAAGATCACAACACCCCCGGTATCAGGAATAGGGCACTGTGTGCAGGAAGATCACAACACCCCCAGTATCAGGAATAGGGCACTGTGTGCAGGAAGATCACAACACCCCTGGTATTAGGGATAGGGCACTGTGTGCAGGAAGATCACAACACTCCTGGTATTAATAGGGATAGGGCACTGTGTGCAGGAAGATCACAATACCCCTGGTATCAGGGTTAGGGCACAAGTTCTAGTCACATTGACTGATCACATTACTTGTTTTGTCAAGCTACCAACTGTTTCCATTTCCCATCCCCCATATACTGTCAGTAGGAAACTTGGTAACATGAATAAATAAGAGGGCAGCCAATAGGAATACATATTCATTCCTAAACTGACCTTAACTGACCTGAAAAGTGTCAAATTGTATCATTTTCAGTTAGTGCGCACTAACTCCCAGTTAGTGCGCACTAATCGGAAAAAACGATTTTTAACGATTTTTTAACTAAAAAATCGTGCCTAAGACGATTTTCTTCCCCTGCCACACGATTTCTATCGTTAAGACGATATGGAAAACGATTCACATCCCTAATATCCGTTGACTTACACCTCATCAAGAGCAGCAGTAATGATTCGCGTCTGACAGGCTACCACGAGAAAATACAGAGATACGTGCACAACTGTTGGCCCCACCTCCAACTCTGCTCCTTTTCCGCCCTCCTTTTTTTTTTTTTATTACTCATGCAAGCGCATATTTGCGCGTGACTTCCGGCTTCTAAAATGCGTGTTGCTCGCGCGCAGCCCAGATAGTGGTTTATATGGGCTTTTCAGCACGAGCGGTGCTTTAGAAATCTGGACCCCGGTCTCCCGTGAACCCAATAATAATAATATCTTCTGATCTGAGTTTTAATGCTAAAGTTGTGAGCTGGAAAAGCCCATTTGCCCTCCTTGTGCTCAGCTCATCTGGTGCGAAGCAGGTGTGTTCATCCGGAGCATTTCACTAAACCCTCCTCCTTTTTCCAAGTGCTGAGTCAATAAGACCGCAGTGTCTGTGGTACGGCATGAAAGGAAATAGACGTGCATCACAAATCAAAATCAGAAAAGTTGATTTAAGACCATATTTAAAGGCAAATTAAATCAAATTATTTTAAATGGTGTTTCTCTATTAGTCCCAACACCCATGAGAGTGAGAGATTATTTCACTGAAGATTCCAGTAACTCACAAACTTTAGTACGTGGTATTGTAGTTTTAAACTGAGTGCCAAATAAAGACCACCAAGCCAACAGCACATAAGACCAAATGTCCCCACACCAGCTCTAAAGATTTCTTTTGTTTTATGATCCTTATAAAAATGAAAAAAGCAGAGGTTGAGGTCCATGCAGTGAAAAAGTATTTTGAAAAGATAAATATGCAAAGCCGGGCATGCTGAAACACTGTCAGAATACCAGATAAGGGATGTCTTTAATCTATCCCCGACTGAAGTTGTTTTATGTAATGTGGCTGTAGCCTCAAGCAACTGACGGCCTAGAATCAAAAACGTGACAAGCTCTGCTTAGATGAACCACGCGAGCATCACGGTAGAGTGCGCAATCAGTGGGGACAAGAAGTATGAAAGTGAAAGGTAAGAAAAGCAGCAAAGCAGAGTCTCGTGAAGACGAGGTGGCTACCTTCTGCAGTGCTCTGAGTGCTAACGTATCGCCACACCTCATACTAAACTACCCAGGGAAAATGTGTCCGACGATGTCACATGGGAGCCGAGTCCGATAACGCTGGACACACCCTGTCCAATGCTTGAACATCATAAAAATTCTAGCGGTGTGCAGGGGCAAAGTTTTATTCAGATCATTTCCTTCATTTCAATCTTTTTTTTTTTTTTGTCATTTTTTTTAGAAATTAATTTCCATTTAGTTTTATTATAAATGGGTAACCATTTTCACGTATATTACTGCCCACTAATCATTATAATAGGCACTCCCAGTAAAACCATTTTTATGTGATAAAGCTGTACTTAAGCGCATAGGGGCAGATTTTAAAAGCCTATGCGCGTAAATCCAGGTGGATTTACGCGCGCTGGGCCTATTTTCAAAAGCCCGTGATGCGCGTAAGTCCCGGGGCTTGAAAAAATGGGCTGGGCGGTCCGGGGGCATGGCCAGAGGCCTCTGCTAGGCTGCTGGGCAAGGTAAGGGTTGGTTTTTTTTGGGCTGGGGCAGGACAGGTAGAGGAAGGGAGGGGAAGGTGGGGGGGAGGGAACGGGGAAAACCAACTGGTCTCCCCGAGGGCTCAGCACACGCAAGTTACACTAGTGTGCACCCCCTTGCATGCGCCGACCCCTGATTTTATAACATGCGCGTGGCTGCGCGTGCATGTTATAAAATTGGGCGTACATTTGTGTGCGCCGGGTAGCACGCACAAATGTAGGCCACGCGTGTAGGTTCTAAAATCTGCCCCACTAAGTCTACTCTATGAGGCAATTTTCAAAGACATTTATACGCATAAAATATTGTTTTATGTGCATAAATAGCTCAGAAAATTTGTCAGTGTGCGTGCAAAAAGTATGCATGTATCTTATTTTAATGTGTGCTTTTGTGCATGCAAAAAAAAGTGGGCATTCTGGGGATGGAGATGGGGCAAAATTCAGATTTGCGTGCAGACTTTTTATTTTACAATTATGGGGGAAATTTTCAAAAGGAATTACACACTTAAAACTAGGGGTGTGCATTCTTTTTCGCCGTATTGGCAATCCGCAACTTATACTGCACTGTTCGTAGTATTCGTGGGGAAGCGAAATGTATAGCGATTCCCCACGAATACACGAATATTCTCCGAATTATACGGCCACCTAAATAAAAATTTAAACAAATTCCCCACCCTCCTGAACCCCCCCAAGACTTACCAAAACTCCCTGGTGGTCCAGCGGGGGGTCCAGCAGCCATCCCCTGCACTCTCACACCCTCGGTGCTGGTTTCATCATGGTGCCGATAGCCTGTGTCACAGGGGCTACCGGTGCCATTGGTCAGCCCCTGTCAAATGGTCACTGGCGCCATCTTGTGCTCCTACCATGTGACAGGAGCTGACCAATGGCACCGGTAGCCCCTGTGACATAATATGGGCAAAGGCTATCGGCACCATTTTGAGTCCTGGCATTGGACGGCCGGAGTGCAGGAGGTCGCTCTGGGACCCCCGTTGGACCCCCAGGGACTTTTGGCCAGCTTGGGAGGGCCTCCTGACCCCCACAAGACTTGCCAAAAGTCCAGCGGGGGTCCGGGAGCGACCTCCTGCACGCCGGCCGTCCGATGCCAGGACTCAAAATGGCGCCGATAGCCTTTGCCCATACTATGTCACAGTGGCTACCGGTGCCATTGGTCAGCCCCTGTCACATGGTAGGAGCACAAGATGGTGCCAGTGACCATGTGACAGGGGCTGACCAATGGCACCTCATCCCTTGACTCCAGGAAAGCAGACCCCCAACGCACTACTCTCAGGGTCCCTCCAAGAATCCACTCCAACCAACCAAAAGAACAAACGCTTACTTTTTCAGTGCAGAGCAAAAAACAGCAATTTGACCTTTCCCCTCCTGAAGCCCAGCGAGCCAAAGCCCTTACTGCCTCTTCCTTGTTCCTCTTCTTGATGTGTCCCTCAAATGATTCAAGGAAGTCACTTATTTGGAATGAAAGAAGAGAGTTTCCCAATATCGAGGGGTGATGTCCATCACTCTACAAACACTACCACCACGTCTACTGTAGAAATTTCCACATTTTTACCTCTGATGAAGGCCTAGTAAGCTTTACAAAAAAATTTCAAGGACCAAAAATAAAAAGGAATATTTTGAACTTCCAAGCCCACTAAGGGCCCATGTTCTTGGGTACATCTTTAAAAAAAAAAGTCGCAACCTCTTTAAAATGTGCCGCAACCAACAAATTCCTATTTTCATCAGCACCAATATGGCTACTAGAACTCTAATCTGGTAGTTAACACCAGGGCTGGCTTTGGAGACCTGGCACCCTGGGTGAAAATTGTCAATGGCACCTTCCTCCAGACATTCTCTCCCCACCCTCTTCCTCCATGCATTCTCTCTTTCCCTTCCCTCTCTCTCTCTCCAGACATTCTCTTTCCTTCTTCTTCTCCCTTCAGGTATTCTCTCTCCCCCTCTCTTCCTCCAGGCATTCTTTTCCTTCTCCATCTCTTAATATGTTCTCTCCCAGTTATCCCCTTTTCCCACTCCATCCTGGATTCTTCTATCTCTGGCTGTAAGCCCACATCCCAATTCTTACCTCCTTCTTCTGACTCCTCATGCTATACTACCCTATCCCACGTTCCACGTGCAAATTGACAGTTACCAGCACTGAAGCATCAATGAATGGTGCTACTGCTCACAAGCTATAAATTGGGCTAATTCAACTACTTTTGTGTCTGTTACCATATGTCCAATATCTGCACATGTATTTTTCTGTGTATTTACCATAAACATAGTGACTATGAGAACCACTAACCCAATAGAACCTTCTTTAATTTTGTTGGAATCATTCAGTGTTTCAATAATAATTTTAAAATCAAAATGGAAAATAAGTAGAAAAATCATTATTTACAAACCCATTGCACGTCATCTCAATGATGGACAAGAAGAAGTGATTCTGTAGTGGCAGGACAGTACAGAGGAGACTAATGGCAGATGAGGGAGAGAATGATGGCATGCACGGAGTATGATGGCATTAGCAAGAAGAAAGGAAAGCCTACATCAAGATATATGAATTAGCATTATTCAGAGTTCATTTCTATTCTGGTATCTGTGCATTTTGGATGCTTAGTTTCTGTAAAATGGTGCCTTTCTGGAGCTATTTCTTTCATGCCTTACCTGATTGTGGAGCTGCCATGGACGATAGTCTTCCTGAGCACATCTTCTGTCAAAAATGGATTTATAGTCCACTTTTACCAGCTGCCACTCTGAGCGATGACTGAAGTGTCCAAAAACTCTGTAAAAGGATATGTAAAGTAAGCGTATTTGCGAAAGCAAGGTAAGTCGTGTTCTTTAGGAAGGATTCATACATGGGAAGGGCAGTTTTGAAAAACCATATGTGGTTTTCAGGTCTGCAAGCAAATGTTCAAAGGCACACGCCGCACGGCATTTCCCTTTGAAAACCTGGGCGCTATGCCCATGGAGGGTACTTTTGTACCGGTGCCCTTTGCCCCTGCACAGGAGCAGGCTCCAATACATTCACCAGAGAGTTCGCATGGTGATTGGAAAATGCAAACACAACACATACGTTCCTTTCCCTAACTTAATTCAGCCCTCTCTTTTACGCGGGTGGCAGTACGTGCGTTGTTTTACTGTTCACATCCTCTCACCCACTCACGTACTGTGAAGGCAATAAGTGAACATATTTATATATTGCATGTAAAATCTTTGGAGTATTACCCCCTTCTGTAAATGAAAGATGCTCAGCCTAGTTAGAGCAATAGTTCCCAAACAAGCTTTAAAGGTGGGACACAGTATGTACCCATTAGATGTATGAAAAACAGAAGAGAGCAGTTTAAGGATTTTTTAAAGCTGCATGGGGAAAAGTGTGTTTCTCCTTACTTTTCTGAATCAGTCATCAGTGCCTTGTGTCCTTTTATTTTGATTGCAATTAACTTTTTTATGGTCTCCCTTTATCCATTTTTTCTAGATCACAGTACATCCAGAATGCTAGCAACTGACTTACCCCTAGATTCATCAGAATGAGTTATTAACAACAAAAAGGGGTGTGTTTAGGGAAACTTTAGAATTACCACACCATGCAGTAACTTACCACATCACATGGTGTGGTAAACTTAGTGCACACTGCAATAATCCCTATTTTTCACTGAAAGAGAGAAAAGGAGAAGGAGAAGGAGAAGGAGAAGGAGAAGGAGAAGGAGAGAGGGAGAGGGAGAGGGAGAGGGAGAGAAAGAGAAAGAGAGAGAGAGAGAGAACCTATTTATAAGGTCCTCATAGTAGTCAAGTATTATAGGAGGGAAATCTCATAGGTTGAGGTGAGGTAGTAGTGGTGATGTAGGGGCCAGGTTTGCATGCAGAGTAAGACGTACGAACAACACAGTATACCTTGGTGAATATTTGACATCATTTGGAGTGAGGAAAGTCTCACAAAGATGAAATTTCTACTATGTTCTCTCACCCTAGCTTGAAGGACTCTATAATAGGGTACAATCAAGCTAGGGTGAGATAACATAGTACAAAATGTCATCTTTGGGGCCTATGCAATACAGTGCTTTCAGCCGAGTGCACTGTATAACCCGCACTTAAACACGGGTTAAATAGGCACTAATCCACCCCTAATGCAACGGGGGATTAGCGCCTATTTAACCCGTGTCAGATGCGGAATGAATGTAATAGTGCTCATCACATGCAAATGCACGTGAATGAGCCTATTACTCATTCACTCCGCATGCAAAAAGATAAATGTGTGTCTCAGATGCACATTTATCACTCAGCTACTAATGCATGTCTGGAGCAGGCGTTAATAGCCGAGTGCAGGTAAAAGAAGTACAGAAAAGCAGAAAAAAATGCTTTTCTGTACTTCTTTTTAAAAGTAAAAAAATAAATAAATAACTCGGCATACCGCCGAGTTATGAAGACCGACGTCAGTCGGCGTCGGCCGCGAACATTATTGCATTGGCTCCTTTGTGAGACTTTCCTTACTCCAAATGATGTCAAATCATCACCTCGACCTATTAGATGGCCCTCCTATACAGATATAAATAGATGCATACAGTGAGGCCCTCTCTCCCCCCTCCAAGCCCAGAAATGGCCAAAATGCAATTCTAAAAATATTGCAAATTGTGTTAAGGCCATTTCGAGCATATCGCACAGCCTAATGCCAGGAAAAAAGGTGTAATTATTTTCAGCACTAAAACCTATGCACAGTGTGATATTGCCCTCATTTAACTAAATCCTGCCTACATTTCTCCGTGATCCCCCCCCCCCAAAAAAAAAAAAAATGCATTTGTGCCATGCGTTATTGTTCATAACGCATTTTGATAAATGACCCTATTGGTTCGTTCAGTACAAAGTTAGTTACTCAGCAACTAACTTGGTACCGAAAGATGTGATCACAATTTTCCAGCACCATGAGAATGTCAACGACTCCTCATTTCTTTCAGGATCGAGTACAGAACCTTATTTCCCAATTCGAGTTAAACGCTTCACCGCTGCCCCACCATTTGGCCCTGTTGCAGTGCTAGTAGAAGGACTATTGTATCTCTCCTGCTAGTGAAGATTAGGCTCCTCCTAGAATAGTAAGAATTCATTTCAGAGGAGTAAAAGGTGCATCGAGACACTCTGGCCAATGGGGCTTGCTTTCAAGTAGGTCCAAGTATTTTAGGAGATGTTCAGGTGCTTGATGGTGCAAGAAGGCAGAATATGGTCCTGGGGGGGGAGGGGGGATTCATGATTGTGTAAGGGGCAGAGATTTATGAGCTAGGTTAGGATCATGATGGTGCTACAGTGGGGGTGTGGGGGAGGGGTTGAAGATAGCTCCGATGGAGAGGAATTGGTGTGCTGAGGGCCATACAGTGGGAAGGGGGTTCCAATTTGATGGAGGGTGAATTCCATCCTGCTAACAGGGTTTTTCTCTTTGGACCAGTTAGTATAAGAGGGTTTTTCAGAAGCAAGTGTGGACACTTTATTTCTTTCTATTAGCCTCCATGCTAATATTGTGCACACACTACTGAAAGTGAATTTTAGCATGATCTTGGTAAAAATGTATTGCATCACTCATTGTGGCCTTTTATTGTGTAAATTACGGTGGCACATATTACAAAATATTTAGTGCAAGTTTTATTGCATAGGCTTTTTATATATACTAAATCACAAAAATGTCCCTAAGAATATAAGAACATAAGATTTGCCATACTGGGTCAGACCGAGGGTCCATCAAGCCCAGTATTTGTTTCCAACAGTGGCCAATCCAGGTTACAAGTACCCTACAGAATCCCAAGGATCCCCAATGAGCAACTTAGCAGCATAGCAAGAGGTACTGCATGTAGAAGCATGATCTAAAATAACAGAGTATGGTTGAATAGTATGAGGTCCATACTCAGACACATGCCGACTAGCTGAGTTAGCCGCATGAAAAATCCAGCTAACATTGGAGTTATATTCTATAGTGAAACCACACTATTAAATATAGCTGGGTATCTTAAAGATAGCCGGCTAACTATGTCCCCTAACTGTAGGACAGCGCTTTGGCCCAACCAGACTTAGCTGGAAAAGTCATCCAGCTAACTCTGAATATTGGAGTTAGCCAGTTAATATAGCCAACTAACTCCTCCCAGGAACGCCCCTAATTTAGCCAGATGCGTGCCCAAATATTCATTAACTAGCTATCTTTTGAGTTAGCTGGCTAAATAGCATAAATAGCATAGCTCTCTGCTTCAACGGCAGGGGAGAAAGTCTGATACTTCAATTTCAATGCATATCCAGCATAACTCTCTGCTTCAATGGCAGGGGGAATGAAGAAAAGTGGATCTATATACAGACAACAACCAACAAGGACTGAATTACATAGTCTGGGTAAACAAATAAGAATGGGTGTAGCTTGCTTATTGCGGCGGTTACTACCCCTAACTAATTAAGCTAGATATTTCACTTAGATACAGTTCCAACACTGCTTTCTACATTAATGGTGGGGGTGGAAGGGAAATAGAACCAAAAGGTTACTAAGAGCCAAGACTGACAGAAGTATGAGAAAAGAAAACAGTGCAAATCTTACTGAGCAGACTGGATGGGCCGTCTGGTTTTCTTCCGCCGTCATTTCTATGTTTCTATGTAAATGCTTCTGAATATGGATCTCTTAAATACTATATATTATAAAATGATATTTTCCCACCACTCAATCAATAGCCAGATCCAGTAGGCATTAACTGACTGTAGAAGCCCAGTAATTCTTGCCATAATCTGGTGGTTTAAATATATATATACTTAGACTCTCTTTTCTTAAATACTTTTTTGTAGTTCTGTTTTCTAAGAGCAACCATTCCTTAGGCACACAGATGTCCTGGATAGAGGATGCATGGCCAGCCTGAAGGGGGTTGTGCTGGGGGCAATAACAGTAACAGAATTCATAAAGAAACAGGATAGGGGCACAGGATCCCTAATTGTGAAGAAGTAAATGAGAAGTCAAAGATCAACTGGCGGTCTCCTAAAACAGGAAGTCATGACATCTAATTTTTAATGAAAAAGCTTATTGCTGTCAGCATTACAGCTTAACCAGCATGCAGTATTGAGAGCACTCAATTGTGAAAAGCCTTTACATTGTTTATTTTTCTATAACAGGTCCACTTACGTCATGATGAGAGTTTCTTCTCCAGGTTCACCCAACACGCCATCAACAAAAAGTGGGCTGGAGGTAAAACTATATTTGTTCCATGATCTCCCTTCATCGAAACTTAACCTATTGCCAAAATTAAATAAAATAAAAAGCAAAACACAGGAATGCCTTTTACTTCATGAGTGGAGATGTAGAACAATTACAAATACAATTGCAGTCACATTTTGAGGATGAATCTGACTGACCGGCGAGCCATTCTGGTCTGTGAGAAAACTGGATTAGTTGTAGGTTGTGATGCCACCCACATAAGAATAGTCTAAGGACATAGGAAATGTGAGTTCCCCAGACTACGCAGGACTCTTCTTCGGATATGAAGGAAAGGACCTATGTGGTCTCTAAAACTCATGTACTACAAAGTGTAAATAATAATAATAATATGAGTTTCAGCGTGTATGTGGTGCCCTGCCGAGGATGCCTTATGGTAATTATACTACACAAAAATAAACAATATAAAAATCAATGGAAAATAAATCTCCTCTTTGGATTATTCGTACGTTGCTCCAATAAAAGCCATCACAATCTACAAAGAATCCAGTTCATTGAAGTCACAGAATTATTTGTCTTAAAAGAGTGAATACAATATCATTAGCAGCAGAGGGCTATAAATCTCACCCTGGAGAAGTAGATAATGTGGAAAAGGAGACAGAAAGAGAGCTTAAGCTGATATGTATATAACTTCTCTTTGACGCCCTGTTTGGGGCTGTTGGGATGCTGGAAGGATGCCACTCTGTTGGTTTCAGCTGAGGATAAAATCCTTATTACTCACTGTTTGCATGCAGCCAGACACATCATTGCATTATTATGGAAAAACATGCCAAGTATTTCTCAATGGCAGTTGCAATTAACAGATATAACACTAATAAAGAAATTACTTGTTCAGTGTGAGAGAAGTCGGATGAATATGAGCGTATCTGGGCAACATTTTGGGTCTATAAACACTGATAGATTTATGTCTTTATGCTTTTAAGCCCCAGGTTAGGGAAATTGTTATTGTTGTATCATATTGTGTGATTCTGTGGGATCTGATCTTATATATCTTTTCGATGTTCTGTTGTATGGGAACTCTACCATCTTATATGTGCAGTGGATGTGGTATTATTGTGTGTCTTGCTAAATAAAAAGTTTCAAAACAAATGAATGGTGACATCTAAAATTAGGAAATACAGAATGAATAAGATGTAGAATTATATATTAATTCATATTTTGTTTCCTATAGAAAGGTAGGAGTATACATGGCAGTAATGCGTATTTTATCTTCATTTTATTTTATTGTTGTTTTTGTATGATTTTACATTTTTTAATATTTGTTTAATTCTCAGTGTGCACTTGAGTTAGTGAGCACTAATCTGAATAAGTGCACACTAAAAATGAAAAAAAAAAATCTCATAGGGAATTTTTTTTACTATCATTTCATTTCAAATGAAGGCACATCCCTAATGGAAAGTGATAAATGTAAGGAATAAGCTACTTTCTCTGGGTTACAATAGCGAGAAACAGAGTTGCTGCTTGACCTTTACTCAATGATTTCAATCTGGCACTGGCCTTCGCAGTCATATAATGTCCTATATCAGAAGCCAGTTGTATTAAAGAGGTAGTTTCCAAAATCTGGTTAGTGAAACCCCTTTAACAAATTTCTCAACATATTAACATAATAAATGTTGGCAAATAAAGACTAGAAAGGTTCATCCAGTATGCCCAGCAAGGTGCTGCTGATCCATGCTGTTCCGTGCAGGTTACCCTAAGTGTAAGGAAGTCCCATCCAAGTCAGAAAAGCATATAATTTACATATTGACAATGAATTTTTAGCATGTTTTAATAATTAGGTTATCATGGAAACCAGACATGTTTTGGCTTATTTGAGGACTATATTTAGGAACCATTGACTGAGAGGCCAAAGAGTAAAATAATGATACTGAATAGGCTAGCAGTCTCCCAAGTTAATTTTTAGATACTGTTGTGTTCCACGGCCGTGGACGGCCACAGCCGTGGTCCCCTACCTAACCCGTGACCCATCGCGGCAGCGTCGGGGGAAGTGCCAGTGGCCCGGTGCCCGTCGGTCCCGTGCATCGGCGGGGCCCTCTGCGGTGGACGCCGGGCTGGGAGCTGTCCCTGCTCCTCCCTCTCAGCGTCGGGCAGCCTTTCCTCCATGGCCGAAATCCAAGATGGCCGCCACCATCTTAGGTGCGAGGCCGCGCCTCCTTCCTAGATTTAAAGGAACCTCGCCCCTTTAATTGACCACAGCTGTTTCCTATGCACCGAATCAGAGGAAGTATAAAAGGAGGCTTCCTCTGCTCATTCCTTGACTTGGCATATGGTGCAGTGCCTAAGTTGAAGAGACCTCGATCCTAAGGGTGTGGGTTCAAGTCCCACTCTTGGCGCTTCCAAGAATTGTTTGTAAGTTATTGGGTCCCAGCCCACAATTCCTTAAACTTAAGAACACTTGTTTGCAAGCTTGGGGGTTCAAGCTCCCCCTTCAAGAATTCCTACAACATCTGTAGGGCCAATGGATCCAGAATTTTCTCACTGCCTAGTTCAACTGCTGCTGCTCACTCCTGTTGATTTGGTTCTGTCCTTGACCATTTGTCTACCACTTCTGGTTCCGGCTGGAGACCTGGCCTGGTAGGATGAAGATTGAGCACTGCTATGAACCTTCCGTGGTTGGTCAGGTCTGCTTACTTCAGTGAGTCTTCTTGTGCTTTGGATCCTTGCTTCCTGGTTCCTCTCTTGTCTCAGTGATTCCTTGGTTCCTGACTTTGGACTGTGTTAATGGCAGTAACCCCTGATTAATTAACCCAATTCATTGGTTAGTCAGCTGGTAAGTGATGACCCTCTGGCACTTGACCTTGGACTTCTGCTGGACCACCATCTCTAAGGGCCCACCTAAGTCCCAGCGGTCTGGGTCCCTACAGGCTCCTCGCGGGGGGGGGGGACCATGGGCTTCCAGTGGTGAAGACACAGTTGGCTTCCTCGACCTCATGACTCAACTCTGCCTCCACGGTCACCTCAGTCTCCAGTGCCAAGTGTCAGCCGGTCACATCTTCTGTTCTGCCTCGCCACCTGACGGGAGAACCTAAGGATCCACCTCCTAAGGTATACCACCCTCCCGTCAGCCCAAGGGTTCACAAGCCTGAGCATAACAGATACCATACAAGGGTTTCCATAGTGGAACAAGGAAGAACATGTTTTTTAACCAGATTTACAACACAGATGGAAAATGCATTGCAGAGGAGGCACAAATAGTATGAAAGTAGTGAGGTTGGGTTATGGAGAACTTTCATGCTTAAAATTCAAGGCTGCTTATTATACATCTTGGTAAAAGAGCAAGACCAGCTGGAGAATAAGTTGTTGACCCACTAGCTTATATTGTCTGGTGGCCCCTGCTGGTGTCATCTGGCTACAAAATATTCCACCATAATGATCATGACAATGCTCTTTAAGATCAACATAACTAAGCTGGGCAAGATTGGACTGTCTTCTAATACACATTTCAAAAATGATTAATGTGCTTCATTATATTGTAGATCATAATATTGCAACTTTCCTGGCTGAAATATCCTTAATCAATGCTTGGACTTACAAATTGCACAGTCAGGTTTCCTTGGGGAGTTACATTAAACAATAGTATTCCATGCTTTTCTTTTAAAGATTAGGCCTCCCAGAGGAAGGGATTTCATATTTGTTTTCATATAATGGATGAAGGTGTGTAAGTACTGCCTTTGAACCTGCTTCACTTTTTTTCACGGCCTTGCATTGCTTTCTAGGGATGTGTATTCATTTGAAACAAATGGGGAAAAATGCAATGACTGAGTTCAGTTTTGTTTCATTCATGGACACCCAAAACAAATGGAAGGGCCCCATGAATGAAATGAAAATTTTCAACTCATTTATTTATGTTGCCTATTCAAGTCTATGGCCTATTGAAGTCTATGAATGTGTACTGCTGAGCAAAAAAAGCAACTGGTAACTATAGCAACTTACTCTTGCTTGTGAGGCCTCACAGGCTTGTTAGAGCTGAGGCAGGACAAGTTGGCAAGGAAATCACACAGAGGACAATCATAATGCAGCATCCTTTTAGCTAGCCTTAATTGCTATGTAAATAATTGACCCTGAACTACTCCCAATATAAATTTTGTGCATGTACCAGAATGTCTGATAGTTTTGCTTATGCAGCAGTAAATATATTTGCAAATAAATAAATAAATAAATAAAGTTTTTTTTATTTCTAGCAGTTGGTAGAGAAGAAAGACAGAGATAGAGGCACTGTTACTATTTTTTTTTTATTTTTCTCTTCACTGAGGAAGGATCAGGTTAAGAGAAAGTGAGGCAGTGCAGGGCGGGGGCAGGACTGAGGCCTCCGGCACAGCGGCCATGCTAGGGGATCGTGCGCCGGCACTCGGCCGATGCACGCAACCTATGCCTGCCTAGAGGCAGGCGCAACTTATTTAACAAAGGTAAGGGGGGTTAGATAGGGCTGGGGGGCGGCTTAGGTAGGGGAAGGAAGGAGAAGGTGGGGGAGGTGGAAGGAAAGTTCCCTCCGAGGCTGTTCTGATTTTGGAGCGGCCTCGGAGGGACCGGAGAAAGCCATCGGGGCTCCCCTAGGGCTCGGCGCTTGCAAGGTGCACAAGTGTGTACCCCCTTGCGCGTGCCAACCCTGGATTTTATAATATGTGCGTGGCTGCGAGCGCATTTTATAAAATCGGGCATAGATTTGTGCGCACCGGGTTGCGCGCACAAATCTATGCCCGCGCGTAGGTCTTAAAATTCGGCCCTATATATGTATCTGTATGTGTGTGTGTGTGTGATAGACAGTTCTCCACACCGTACAGTTGCGGTATCACTAAATAAATTCATTTATAATATCCGAAACCTAGTAGGCAGTGGGCCTGGCATCCTTGGTAGGGACAGAAGAATTAGTCTATAACCAGCCTAGCCTTGTAACATCAATAAAAAGGAAGACCTGCTCTAAATTGAAACAGTATTCCTTTAGGTGCAGAATGGCAGGAGAGGAAAGTAGCTCAAGGTTATCCCCATTCTGTATATCCAGTGCCATAACAGCATGCAGGTGCAACAGACTAAGGCAGAGGGGAGTGGTCTGCATTTCACCAGCAATATCTGAAACCGTGCGATTGCTTTGCATGCTTCTCTCTCCCTGATGGCACACTGGTGGAACTTGGTTTAGGCAGGGGCAGGCAGCAGCCTGTGCTGCATATCCAGATGATGGATATCCCATATACCTCATGCATTATACATCAGCCATAAGAAAAATGATTGAGAGTTTGCTGTTAGACTGGATATGGATAGGCAGGAGCCTTCAGGTAGGCTTCTTTGTGAAAGACAGTGTAAAAAAAATATGCTAAAGGGAATAGAAGATGGGGGCTTTCAGGGTATCCACTGCTTTGACAATTTGCTGTACCTGGGACTGGTGCCAAGAACAATAGGGAATCTATTCCCGAAGAAAGGTGCAGAAAAATAATGAGGCATTTCCATCAAAGCTTAAAGCGTGGGCTGCTTCTCCGTGAGAAGAATTCAGGATGCCTCATAAGTATCTGATTTGAGAAGTTGGCACCCGCTGGAACTCCATCTGTCTGATGCTGCAGAGGTTAATGGAGCAGCAGGCACCCCTTCATGATCCCTCTCTGGAAACAGAGATAAGTGAGGATCACCCCCCTGGGGCATCATAACTGAGCAGTGATGAGGCAGCTGATAGAAATCTCGAAGCACTTCAACGATGCCATGGAAGATCTGTGTGACAGAATGACCTCCCTGGGACGGCCATGCCTTCAGTAAATATCCTGGAGAGAAAGAAAGCATTTCCATGAAGAAGAGGGAATGGAAGCAGAGTTGCCACAGTTAGTGGCCTCCTTGCTGACCCTTCTTCTTTGCCCTGGCCATCCATTGCTTTGCACATTTGTTGCACCACTCTTCCGGTACCTCATGCCCCTCAGGTGCCTTGAGCTTTTGATGCCATTCTTCTTTACTTCTCAGCCCTCAAGATACACCTTGAGGGGGGGGGGGGTTTCAGTAACTCTTCTTGCTGCATTACTCTGTTTCTACCATTTCTATTTTTAATCTCCAGCATCACTGCCGCTCCAAGCCAGTTTTAATACCTTCAAGGTGATATTTAAAAACCTGACATGTGCATTAATTATATGTTGGGCTCGCTAAAGAGCATTTGATGCCTCAAGTCAGTAGCCTCCAAGCAAAGAGCAATTTGAAGCCTGAAGAGCCAGTTCCTTTGTCTCATGATGCCATTTGGAAATCCCATCAGGACTCCTCCAGGGATTTCCTCCAGCTTCTTCCTGCCTAGGGTTTTCTACTAATTTGGTTAGGGTCGTTTGCCCCTCGTTTGGAGTCTTGGGGTGTTCTTGTCACTCTAAGGGGCTGTTTAGTGCCTCTCATGATGCTTTGGGGGTCTTCATACCACTCTTTCATTTGCTTTGCCCCTGCTTCAGGGGGATTTCCACCTCTTTTAGCACTGTGATTCCCCTTCATGGTTCTTTGAGTTATTAATGCCACATCTGGTGCCACTTTGCTCCTCTCATAAAGCCTTGGGGGTTTATGTCACTATTGTTGATGCCCCTGTGCCCCACATTTGTTGTCTTGGGGTGATCGGGCCACTCTTGCTTCTGTTTTGCTCATCTGTTGGTACCTTGGAGAACTCCTGCCACTGCTATTAAGTTTTGCCCCACTGCAGGTTCTTGGGCTCTTCGTGACACTTTTGGTGCCATGTTGACATAATCTTGATATGGTGACATGCTTTCACCCTTCTGATGATTAGAAAACCCCAGTATGGAAGCTCAACACAACTTTTTTTGCTTCCCACAAATGTGTCTTCCATTTGAAACGAACCTATCGAATGACTATGATCCTACAAAACGAATGAACAAACCTATTGCTTTCAAGTGTTGCCATACATCTACGTATGTTCCACTCGAAGAAACTGATGGAAGTCAAAAGTAATGAAACATGGCTGGGCAATCTAGAATACCTATTTATTTATTTATTTTCATTTGAATGGTTGATAGCTTTCTCTTGCCTAACTTATTTACCGCACTTTTGTTTGTTTAGCTCTGCCAGTTGACATTTTAATTTAAATGTGCCTGCATTCTTTCCGAAGAGCACAACTGTACCCCCTCACCCTACCAAATTGCAATAAATATTGTAGCCTTATTAAAACAGGCATCTCAACCTGCCTTAATGGCCAGCTAATTTCCAATGCTTTTCCCCTTAGTGTGTGTCCATTAATAAAATATATTGCTACAGCAAACCCAAAGGGAGAAAATAATTGTTTTTTAACCTTTCATTTTATTTTATTTAGATCTTGGCAAGTGCAAAAAAGATCAGTATGCCCTCGATCACATTTGGCCAGTCCCACACTGAGCCTGGAAGGTTCAGAAGAAAATCCTGACTTATGACAAAATGTTTATTTTCTCTTTGTATGAATCTATGGCATTACATATTAGCACCATCTATCCCGGAGGAAGCATTTCAGCCAAACCATTTGAGTCTTCCTAGCTGAAAAACTTTTCAAGAAGTTCAATGACCTCCAGATAATAGCACAGGCGACCACAGAGGACATTGCAGGTGATTTTTGTGAATTTTTATTTGCACGTTTTTAAATTTCTCTTAGAAAAGCAATTAGGACTACTCTTACAAAGGCTAATCATTTTTTATATAGAAAATAAGAATGGAATGCTTATTAGCATCTCTATTTATCTTGACAATTTGATTCCCTCAACTCCTCCAGGACAGAGGACAAATTACCTTCTGACCATAGCAGCTTGTAGAATTGTATGTGTTTTCTAAAATGTTTCCCAAATTGATTTTCAGAGGGCCATGTCTGTGGAAATCGATTTTGGGACATGAGTTTCTATTCAGTATTTTTCTGATACTGCTGTTATTTCCTTCTTTTAAAAAGATTTCATTTAAAAAATGGTATCCAGGGGTAGTCGAGAGTTTTCATTCCTATATGATTATGGCACTGCTAGTTTGCAGTCACTCAAATACAGCCATTAATAGATTGGCCATATATATATATATTCTCAGCCACTTAAGAGATGACATTAGCCTCACCTTTGTCAAAGCCAATTGGATCACTCCATCATCCTAAGTGAGATATGAAGGCATTGTGCTTAATTTTTTTGATGGGGAAAGGAGTTAAAATTGGAAAATTGGAAATATTTTCAACGGCATGTGCCTTTCATACTCCTCCGATCAATGTGTTCATGAATATCTTCAAAGCCTTGTTATCCTGACAGAAATGTTGTACTTTAATGACTGTTCACCCTTGCATCAGCTTTCACATTACAGGGAGACCTCTTTGACCAGCTTGCTCAGGTGATAAGTGCTGTTCACGTCCATGTGGAAGGTCGTCTTTTAGATCCCCCAATTCAGGACTTCTGCTCCTCTAGTTGGCCGGGGCTGGGGATGTTCACAGGCCCCCTGATGAGTGCAGGGATTTAATGTCATTGCTTAATAGGGACACCTGATGGCTCCAGAAGGAGCCCTGGTATTTGGCAGCCTAGATTCATCACTGCGGTGACCAGACTAGGGATGTTGGGGGCAGGGATATAAATAATAGGGGGAGAATCCTCAGATAGTGGAGAATGAAGGGGATGGTGCCAGATCCCAGCACTAATTCTGACTGAGCTGGACGTGGAAAGGAGCAGGAGGAAACTTTTGTATAAACAAAAAAAAACCAGAAGAGCCATTTTGAGATACTCTTACCAATGTAAAAAGTGTTTTTACTTCAACATGCAAATTGTTTGTGGATTTGTATTTTGATGTTTTATTTTTGTCCACCACATTGGACACTGGTTCACTTGGGAATGCAGTTAGCATAATAAATAAAATTAATTTGTGATAAAAAAAAAATATAAGAGGTGTGCAAGCCAAAAAATATTGTTTTGTTTTGTATCACTGAAGGGAGGTTCTCATCGGAATTCCATTTCATTGAGGGCTTTTTTGATTTGTTTTTCTTGTTTTGGCAAGTAGTATGCACTATTTCTGAAGCACACACACTGGGCCGGATTTTAAAAGGGTTACACGCATAAGGTACACGCATAACCCTTTTAAAATCCCCCGGCGTGTGCCGAGCCTATTTTGCAAAAGCTCGGCGGCGCGCGCAAGCCCCGGGACGCGCGTAAGCCCCGGGGCTCGCAAAAAGGGGAGGTTGGGGGCGTGGCCAGGGGTGTGGTTTTGGATCGGGGGTGTGTCCGGGGGCATGTTCGGGGGCGTGTGGGTGGTCCGGGGGTGTGGCCGAGTGCCCCGACACAGCGGCCTGTGTCAGGACCTTCCATGCCGGCATGCGTAAGTTACTACTGTCCGGAGGCAGTAGTAACTTTTTGGATAAAGGTAGGGGGGTCTAGTAGGGCCGGGGGGGGGGGGTTAGGTAGGGGAAGGGAGGGGAAGATGCGGGGGGTATGGAGGGAACGGGCAGCGCGCGCAGGGCTTGGCGCGCACAAGTTGCACAAATGTGCACCCCCTTGCGCGCGCCGACCCCGGATTTTATAAGATACAAGCGGCTACGTGCGTATCTTATCAAATCCAGCATACTTTTGTTTGCACCTGATGCGCGAACAAAAGTACGTGAGCGCGTACTTTTTTAAGATCTACCTCACTATTTGCAAATAGTGCACACTAAAAACAAAAGAAAAAAATCCCAAATTTTGTGATTTTTACTGTCATTTCGTTTTAGAAACAACATGAAATGATATGGACTATGTCATTGACCTTGTCTACTTCATTTCAAACAAAAGTGCAGCCCTACAAAATATAACTGTGCCCTTGCTTGTTGCTATATACATGCATTGATTTACTCAGCAACTGGCCATCTCATCTAAAACGTCCTTATAGTTCTGCGATAGTGGATCAAAGTTCATACATTTCTAACAGATAACTTTGGCATCGGTGAAGTGTAGTCAGGCAGAAGGTCAAATCTCCTTATAAAGGGTGCTCTTAATTACAGTTTCCTCTGGGAACAACACTGTTTAAGAGATTACAACTGTTGTTTCTGTCATTACCATAAATGCCTAATGGGCAGAGAGGTGTGCTTCATGGCCACCAGGACACCACCTTGATCCAGGTACAAAACACTATGCTCTTCTTCAAAGATCTGGAAGAAAACACACACACACACATATGCATCTCTGATTTTTCAATTGACTGTAAAGTTATCGCAGCCATGTTGTTCATAAGAAAAACTGGATTCTTTGTATGTTGTGATACCTTGTACTGGATCAAGATAAGAATGGTCTAAAAATGAGCTTACAAGACCAAATAGGTCCTTTCTTCGGATGACATCTGGAGAAAAGTCCTAGGTGATCTCAAAAGCTCATCTATTGGATGACTCTGACATTGGTCCAACAAAAGGAATCATAATAATCAGTTTAATAAAACACAATAAAGAAGTCTACGTTAGAAGTAATACAAGGGCAGGAAGGACATTTTCTTACTCCGACTGTGTGACAGTTCACAGTTTGACTTTGCATTTTTGTCTGCCAAGTCCCTGTGACTTCCCAGTTAGCAGGAAAAGTTGCTTCTTGAAATCAAATATTTTAGGACCATTATCCCCTAGCACAAGTGACCCATTAACCAGCATAATCAGCACGCCAGTTAAAACTTTCCATGATTCCCTGGAGAGGAAACGCTGCTGTAGATTTCAGCAACATAAAATTGAAACTCCTCCCCAGCTTACTTTTTTTTTTTTTTTACACATACTCTACATGTGAGGGAACACGTTTATTGCTGCACATGGAACAATGCATTCAAGATTGGACGTATGGATGCTGGACAGTGCACGCAGGGTGATACGGCACTCTTAATATTGCACATTGGACTTTGCACTCAACTTTCCCCCCATCTCTACAGCTGACCCCATCATGTTTACCACATACAGTATTACAGGAATCTCCCCAAGGTGGAGAAATAGATAAATACGTTGAAAACAGACTCTCTGATTTGTAGCCTAGGGATTTCAGCACAAAGTAGTGACCCAGGTTTGACTCCCATCTTCTGTGTGACCTCAGATAACTCTTTACTATCAAACAATATCTGAGTTCATATTTTACCTGTCTCCACGTGTTCCCGGCATCAGATGAGATAAACATGCTGATGTCGCTGTCTGCCAGTTCTGAACCTATATTTCCTGTCAAGTAAGAGTGAATAGGTAAAAACAAATCACTCTTGTACTTTGCTTATTTATTTACAAATATTTATTTACAAATAAATCTTAAAATACTCATGCTGTCATAAGCTTAACTAATAAAAATGGTTAAAAGTACATAAAACCAACTAAAAAAAGTACAATCCTGCTCCAGCAATATATTAGCTGTGTAAAAATAATCCTCCAGTGCCTAATCAATAGTCAAAGCTTGTCTGAACAGCCATGTTTTTAATTGCTTCCTAAAAGACTACATGCTGAAGAAATGCACAGCTGCTTTGGAAGAGGCTTCCAAAAAAATTGGACCTGCAATAGAAAATGTATTCTTTCTCGAGTTTCTGAAAGGGAGGCTGACCGAATGGAAGGAGCAGCTAGCAATCCTGCTTGTGAAGATCCAAGAGCACAAGGGAGATTGTCGATCTGTAGTATTGAACTAACCCAAGGAGAAACACAAGTGCTAAGTAATTTATAAATGAACAGAGCAGTTTTAGATTTTATTTTCCAGTGAAGGTAAATCAATATAGGAGTGACATGCTCACAGTGACCAGTCCCAGTCAGCATATGGGCAGCTGCCCTGTGGACAATCTGAAGAGATCTAATAATGGAAGACAGGATTCCATTAGAAAGGGAATTAGAATAATCAAGTCCTGAGTATAGCAACCCCTGCAATACTAACTGGAATTCATTAGCCAAAAGTTTAAGTTGCTGCAGCACACAAAGTTTAAAATAAAATGTTGCTTTAGTGACCACCTTAACTTGGTGATGCATTCTTAAGCCTGCATCCAAAATAAACTCTAGGCTCTTGATTTAAGAAGCAACGAGTATCCGACAGCCTTCAAAATTCAATAAGGCAAGGCTATCAGTGGAAGAAACCCGTTCTAAAATTGACCTCTATTTTATTCATATTTCAAGACCAACTTGTTATGAGATGGCTATTGCTTTACTGCAGAGATAACAAAAGAAGCCAGTTCAAACATAGCATCCCAAGAGGACATAACAGAAAAGAAAAACTGTATAATCATCTATATACAGTCTACATTCTATACTCAGGCTGGCAAGCGATTTACATACTGTACCAAATAAATATTTACAAGTGTAGCTGAGAATGCTGACTCCTGGGGAACCCCGGTTTTAATTGTATTCAATTCTTATCTATTGTTGATGAGCAGAAATACGTGACATAAACCATTTTAATACAGTTCCAGCAGTCTCTTAATTGATATGTTAAAATCTTATGGTCTAACGTGTCAAGCTTGCTTATAAAGTTTCCGTTTCCTAATTCCTAGTAAAGCATTCTGTATTGCAGTGCTGCAATTTAGTTGTAAGTTTCAGATTGCTAAGGAAATCATATCAATATATATAATTTAATTTCATTGTCTTCTAGAAATATAAAATGAAAACTGTAGTCTAGACTAAATATATCATGGGGAAAGCTGTCCAGGGGAAAAGATACAATAATATCCATTATGAAGCATGTTTCAACTTTGTGCATTTATTACTGGGATGCTATAAGCTTGCAGAATTTCGATGGGCTATAAAGTTATTTTTTTTATTCTTTTTTTGCTAAATAAAATTTGAGTTGCCCAGTTAGGGCCTGATTCATTAAGGTCTTTTCCCCAGAGACAGATAATGAGACAAAAAGTATAGGGGCTAATATTCAAAGCCTGCTGAGTTGGAAAGATGACCACATATGTTCACTTGGTTATCTATAGCCAGGTAATCAGTCACATTTCTACCCAGTTAGTTTGATCAGATTGATTTAGGGCAACCATTTGTGCGACCGGACTCGTGAGGATAAAGTTAGTCAATTAGCGAGCAATATTGTGCTAATGAGCTAAATTAAACAGTCTTCTTCAGGAACCCCTCCAGCTGGCCCACATTCTTGCTTGGTGGAGCTTCTGGTTTTAGCTACACAAATTTAGCCAGTTAGAAGTGCCAGGTAATAAACTAATTAGATTTTACCCAGATAATACCTGGTTTCAGCCAGGGAAATTGTTTGAATATTGACCAGTTAGTGAAAGGTTCTTAAGGGATAATTCTGTTATCATTGTGAATAAATTAGCCTGCAAATATGTGCAATTCTCAAAGCGAACTAAGTCACATAAGTCCACTTTGAAAACTTGCAAAACTACAAGCACTTATACTTCCTATTTGATGCATGTAATTTTGCTGAGCAAATTTACTCTCATACTTTTTAAAATAAGTATGTGCATATAAGTCCCAACCCTGCCCAGATTCGACCCCCTGGAATACGTCTCCCCTATGCATATAAAAGCATGCACATTTTCTTACACACATATCAGTTACACAGTTTTCTAAATTACCCTCCCTATATAATTTCTCAAATGAAAAAAATAAATCTCAGAATATCACAACCCTAATGATATCTTTGGTGAGTGTGCATATATCATATCTGTGCCTTTGTCATAGCCTTGGGCCTTTATGCCATCCTAAGTCGAAACCCAGCCTAAGAGATTGAGGTACACGCCCACTCCTTTATTGGTGGTCAGTAATGTTCTGGGTGTTAACAGAAGAGATCCCTTCTATGTCTATTCCAACAGTCTTCCGGGGTGGCTCATCATACTGTACGATGATGTATTGTGGACTGCCCTATTGAAGTCCATGCACACAGTGATCATACTTTAAAACGTTCAATAAGTGTGCTGCACACATTCATTCCTGTGAGAGACATCAATGGTATGAATACAGTTTATTATTCATACGCTGTCGCTTCCTTTACTTTTCTTCTGTCCCCATTCATCAGAATGTTTGGTATAAATAATATTGTAAGCTACCTTGGACACCCTTGGTCCTCACAGTATTGGAAAAAGCATCTTTGGTGTTCCACGCCACTTGACTAAATTCAGGATGTTCCTCTTTGACTCGAGCCCTTAATGCCTCCAAAACTATTGCCTTCTTAAGTGATTAAAAGCTTGCACTGTTGTTTATAATAAGTGAGCATTTTTGTACCTGAAGCCACTATGATGCCTGGAGCAGTGTCTCGGCTAGCAATGTTTCCTGAGGTATATGGATTATCCGAGACCTTCAGATGAAGATGAAGAGAGCAGTAGGGCTAGAAGAGATCACAGACAAGTTACAGAGTGCATTTCCATCTTCATTGGTTTCTTTGATCTCCTTTCAACTTAATGCAAAACAGCAAGAAACATATGTACACTGGTTATATTATATCACTTTGCTACATACTGAAACCTGTAGATATACATTTTCAGAAATAAGCAGTTATGCACTTAAATGACATTTTAGGTGCATAAACTTATGAGCCCAGAAAGCAAAATCAATTTTTCACTCAGTAGGTGCTCAAGATCTCTTTGTATAGGAAACTGAACCCTTTTGAATGCCTAGACAGACACCTAAACGCCTGGCATATTAAGTTATAGCAATTTAAAATTAGCTGAGTGCGTCCAACTTTGAGACCACATTTCTATACTACCTACTTTTTAGGGTGCCTAATATTAACCATTTAACTCTAGTTAGATAAATAACTTCTGCCTTGGAACATTCTGTGGATATCTAATTGGTCCCACTAGACATCTTTATTACTATTTACATAATCTAACTATAAGTTCTTTTGAACCTTCCATACTTAATGTTTTTCTTTCCTGCCCAAAAGGGCTTCCATTAAAGTACATTCTATTAACAAACTTTTTTAATGCTCCAATGGAGCATAAATATATGGGATTAGTAGAAGAGTAGATGGAAGGGAAGAGCTGTTTACAGGAAAGCAAGAGCACATCATACAGTGTATTAAATACCCTGCACACACTGAATATACCGAGCTAAACCACTCTCCCAGCAAGCAGCAAGACGTTGAGGCCATGTTGATGCTGATGGAGCCATGTTCTGGCTCGTGTGATATCCAGAGATTTTTCCTGCAAGACTATGGAGCCTAAAAGTCCAGTAACCTTACCTAGTCTGATTTTCCTATATTCCCGCTTTCATAATTTATTTTCCTCTGAATTTGTTTTTGCCTTACTGAAGCTGCAGAAAATTAAATCCATGGGCATCGGCTGCATTATTTTGAAACTGTGCTAAGAAACTGACTTTATGACCTCTTCTTCTGCTTTTGCCATAAATTTGAATCTGACCTGTAAGATTCCAATAACCTTCTTTGTTGAGTTAAACTCAGCTTTGCCCAAACTTGTTTGGGGGAAAGAAAAAAAGTGAGGGCCCGGCAAAGGATCTTTGTATGTTATCAACAGATATCGATTTCAAGAGTCTCGTAATATGGGGAAATGCAGCAGTTGAGAAACATTGGGTAGCACTGGAAAGGGAATATCTCCCTGTTGGCGTAACTTTTCAGGCCCTTTTAGGTAAATCCCAAATTTCAGAAAAGCATTGAGAAACATTCATTTCTGATGAGAGTAGTACAAACCTTTAGGGTCATCCATCAAATCGTGTTAGGTCCTCATCATGCGATGAAAGACGTCTAACATATGATAAATGCGCAATCTTTATCCCATTGTGTGTTTGTATCCAAACTTGGTAATGAGTATGCAAACGCTAGCTAGTATGGAGCCTGTTCCTAATGTTTTCTGGTAGTGAAGAGGGGATAATTAATCAGAGAAATCAAGGCAATGTCTCCTGATTTATAACTTCAGGCCCTCTTTTATTGGTAGAGTTTGTTAGAATCCTGCGCGGTTACGGAATTACAATATCCAGTTCTTATCCTTCTTCCTTGTATGTGTTTGTTCTCTCAAGGTTTGAATATACTGAGTAGTCTAAAAATCTGTAGTGCAATGACTTTTTGATATATTTTTTCCAAACAATGCAAGTTGTAATTATCTCTGATAATGTATCTTGTATTATGTTTTTGTTCTAATAAAGGAGATTATACTTAAAATAAAATGTCCATTTCATATCCCCTAGGCCTTTCTTCTCCATTAGGATATACATATTTAGATTCCTAAAAATCATCTCATATGTCTTTTGGTGCAGCTTCATAGCATCTTTGTTGTCTATCTATATTCATTGGGAGGAACAGTCCAACTAAAACTGAACACAATTTTCTAGGTGAGGCATTATCACCTGCCTGGTTTTTCTGCTAGTTATGCCTCTCCCTATGCGCCACCATCATCCCTCTGGCTCTGGCCACTACCTTATCATACTGTTTCACTACTTTGAGCAACAGAGATCTCTCTTCTGGTTGATCACATCAGCTTCTCATCCCTCATTCCTCCTTCCCACTCTCTCAGATTTCTTCACCCCAAATGCATGACTGCATTTTTTTTTTTTGCGTTGAATCTTAATTGCAAAGTTTTGTCAGATCACTCCTTATTCTGTTTACTCCCCTCAGGAGGATGGTGGAGGTGCATACAGGTACACTCAGTTACAGATCTTAGTAAAACACAAACCTTTCTTTCTAACTTGTCTGCAAAATCAGAATTATAGGACAGGATGAAGTTCTATTCTTGGGTTTCCTGTTGATATGCTGCGTGATGTCTAATAAGTCACTTTGCCTTCACTTTACCCAACCTTAATTGAACATGTATAGAGATAACATTGTTTTTTCTTTTGCCTCTTTCATAGCAATAAAGATCAACAATTACGTTTTAGGTTATATCTTTTTATGGGTCCAAGTTACTATGAGGTTGATATTCAAAAGCAAAGTTATGTGGCTAGAATTTAGCTGCATAAGTTGGAGGCATTCCAGGGGTGGTCGAGAGGCATCAGAAACATATACTGCTAACTTTAATTCAGCTGGGTATATTCAGTGGTGCAGATGTGCTGCTGAATATATCGATAGTTGGTCAGGCATGTTCATCCGGCTAACTAGCCGAGCCGCTGAGTGGCTGAATATCGGCTTCAATATTTCTGGCTAGTTTTCAAGAGCTACGTTCCATGAAAGAAACATTACTCTGAAAAGCTAGTAAAGATATATATATATATATATATATATATATATATATATATATATATATATATATATATATATCAAGTTAATATAATAAAAAGGTGTTACCTAAAACTTGTTGACCTTTATGTCTATGTATTTAAGTGGACTATCATGGCAGCATATTGCAGGTTTTAAACCTACCATTCAGTATTTATATAATACAGCCTCAGTTGAACTCTACGATCAGGGCATTGGCTTCATATTTTTACAAAAATTAAAAAATAAATGCCAGTAGATCAACCAAATGCCATCAGGTTTGCAATAAGGTGCACAGGAGCTGTACATTAGGATTGGAAAGTAACATCGCATTCAGAGTAGCTTTTATATAAAGTATGAAATTTCAACTGCTATTTAATTTAAAAAAAAACTGTTGTTATAATATCTGAATTATTATACTAAGGAAAATGGTTTAATATTTTTTAAACAATAACATTTTTTTAAATCTTACACTTGATATGAAAAATATAATCGTTCTTTCAGAAAAGCATTGAAAATGTTACTGAGGGTATTTTTTAACTAAAAGTTGAAAACTGTAATATACTCATAACCTATAACTGAACTTTCCTATTATACATTGGCAATGCATTTTTTTCTACTATGGTACCCATTGCCATCCAGTACCAGAGACGGAGCTTTGCTATGACCCACTCTGCTTATTTTATGCTCTTATGTTCTCACCACAAATGAATCTCTTATTGATTTCTGTACTACGCCAAATCCTCTTTTCTTTTTTAAGTTTGTATTAATGAATACAAACACATCAGTTAACATAACATAACATAATAAGGAAAAAAATAAAAACGAAACAGCCCAAGCATGTTGTCCAGTCTCAAAATGAGGGTGGTGGTGGGGAAGCTAAGACTGAAAACATAGACGCATGACTGCAGAAAAAGGCCGTATGAGCTATCTAGTCTGCTCATCTGCCCAACAGGGATGGTAACTTTAAAACTGGCACACGGGTGCACATTTGCACGCACGCGTTGGCCCGTGCCCAGGGACGGGTCCAGTTTCTAACTTACGCATGCATATGAAGGCATGTTATAAAATAGCCTGCCAGGTGCACAAGTGCGCCAAATTTTAAGTGGGTGCTGCTCACCAATGCCACTTCTACTGTGCAAATCAGGGGATTTTAAAACTGGGAATAGCACCGATGCTATTCGCAATTTACCAGTTCGCCCCCCGTTCGTCCAATTAAGAGACATGTCTTCAAATCTCCTTCATGCCCCCCACCCTGGTTATCTGTAACCCTTGAAATCCCATAGATTTGCCTATTTTTCATTACTTTTTAACTTACACCTCTTCCGTAGCAGAAGTAAAGTTACACGACAGGGGGCCTTGGCACGCACTGCATCGCATAAGTATTTATGTGCTCCTCTCAGGTTCACGCCCTGAAATGCCTAACCCTCACCCCTTTTTGAAAACTTTCAAGATGTGTGCGCTGCGGAAGATGTACACGTATCCAGGGGGCTTTAAACATCCACTTGGTGCCCGTGAGCCCAACATATTCACGCATCCCCTAATTAACACGCCGCGCTTTTAAAATTCACCTTTAAGTTAGCTTTACAATTCCCATACATCCAGAATCTCTCTGCAAAGAAATATTTCTTAAGAGTCTACTCATTTTCACTCTCATCCCATCACCCCTCTTTATAGAAAGATGTAATCATTATAAAGTCATAATAAAACTAATCAAAATAAGGACAGAATAGCTGAAACTGAGCATATTTTTAATGGTTTTACATGTACGCAATGTCTAATAAACCCTCCAATAACCTTTAGAGATAGCAAACGTTCCACCTGGTTGAACAAGAGTCAATCACAAATAGACGTTTCTTAGAAAATCCTCTAAGTGGATTGGGTCAGAAACGAAGAAACAATTCCCTTTATAGTTTACTATACAATTACCTTGGGACTTTAGAACCTACTCTGCTCCAATAGATAATACACACTGACACAATTAGAGCAAAGTCTTTCTCCTAAATCAAGTAGGATGAAAATATCAGGGGTCCATATTCAAGTGATTCAGAGGAATAACTCACAGGGCCAACAGGGACATTTATATAATAGGGATGTGCAGAGGGACACCATATATTGCATTCGGGATTTGTATTCGTCAGGGGGCAGATACGTTGCATTCGGCAAGGGGGCCTCCGATACATTTATACGTTAATTCTTATTCATTTCCCGGCTAAAATTAAATTAACTACAACCCCTCCACCCTCCTGACCCCCCCAAGACTTACCAAAACTCCCTGGTGGTCCAGCGGGGGGTCCGGGAGCCATCTCCTGCACTCACACCCTCAGCTGCCAGTATTCTAAATGGCGCCAATAGCCTTTGACCTACTATGTCACAGGGGCTACCGGTGCCATTGGTCAGCCCCTGTCACATGGTTGGAGCATCCATTGCGAGGGCGAGGAATACCGGCAGCCGAGGGTGTGAGTGCAGGAGATGACTTCCGGACCCCTGCTGGACCACCAGGGAGTTTTGGTAAGTCTTGGGGAGGTCAGGAGGGTGGGGGGTTTGTTTTAATTGGCTCCTTTAGATGGCCGAATAATTCAGCGAAGATTCATTGTATTCGTGGGGAATCGCGATACGTTTCGCTTCCCCATGAATACAACGAATATGGCCCTATTCATTGCGGATTACCAATTCGTAGGGTACGAATGCACATCCCTATTATATAGATATATATGTGGGTAGGCTCACAATTGGAGTATGGGCAATACTTCCTCCCTGGAGTCTTCCTCCCTGGAGTTGAAGCTCCAGGGAGGAAGACTCAAAACCAATGTCAGGAAATATTTCTTCACGGAGAGGGTGGTGGATGCCTGGAATGCCCTTCCAGAGGAAGTGGTGAAGACCAGAACTGTGAAGGACTTCAAAGGGGTGTGGGATAAACACTGTGGATCCATCAAGTCTAGAGGACGTGAATGAAGAGGGGGTGGCTCGCGGGAATGAAGGCTACTACCTGGAGATAATACCCTTATTCAATATACATACACACGGTTAATGCCACTCCAACATTGCTCTAAGCTTCAATGGTAAGAGGAAATGTGGAAAAAAAAAGGATTTGCATTCACAAAAAAGTGGGGTGTAGCTTGCTTGTTACGGCGGTTACTACCCCCAAACCAAATAAGCCTGATACTTTACTTTCAATGCATATCTAGCATAGCTCTCTGCTTCAACGGCAGAGGAGAAAGTCTGATACTTCACTTTCAACGCATAGCCAGCATAGATCTCTGCTTCAACGGCAGGGGACAAAGTCTGATACTTCACTTTCAATGCATATCCAGCATAGCTCTCTGCTTCAACGGCAGGGAAGAAAGTCTGTTACTTCACTTTCAACGCATATCCAGCATAGCTCTCTGCTTCAACGGCAGGGGCAATGTAGAAAAGAGGATCTATATATAGACAACAACCAACAAGGACTGAATTACATAGTCGAGTAAACAAAAGCATGGGTGTAGCTTGCTTATTGAGGCGGTTACTACCCCTAACTAAGCAACATATTCAATTAGATGCAGTTCCAACACTGCTCTCTAGTCTCTACATTAATGGTGGCGTGGAAGGGAAATAGAACTAAAAGGTACTAAGAGCCAAGCGTAACAAGTAAGAGGAAAAAAAAAAAAGTGCATAGCTTGCTGGGCAGACTGGATGGGCCGTTTGGTCTTCTTCTGCCGTCATTTCTATGTTTCTATGTTTTTTTGGAGGGATGAGGGGAAAATGACACTGCTTCTTAACACTGCTTCTTAAGTAGAGAGTTATCCAGCCACACAAGGCCAGATAACTTTGAAACCTTACCGGCTATATTACATAAAAAATGCTGCGCGCATGCTATAAAATCAGGGGTCGGCGTGCCCAAGGGGGTGCACACTAGTGCACCTTGCGCACGCTGAGCCCTCGGGGAGACCACCTGGCTTTCCCCGTTCCCTCGGGCCTTAAGAACCCAGCCTTAAGATAGGCCTTGGCTTCAGGCTTAGGCCTCTGCGATGGGACAAAGTCAAAATTTAGTCTCGTTCGAGCCCTTTTTTTTTTTTTTTTTTTAGTTATACGAATACAAATATACCTAAGAATTTTCATAGGAGGCTTTTTTCAGTTCATTATAGTCATACTGAAGTAGGACAGGGTCATTGACCCCACCACCATCTGGTTGGTGGGCCCAGGGGACTGGGAGGGCACCCAGGGCACATTAGTCAAAATGGTACTAATAAGTGGCACAAAATGAAAGTGAGGTAGTAAAACTGGAGGAGCCACATGGGGCACCACCAGAAAGCAAAAGTCTAGACAGAACACTTCAACAAGTAAAGGAGGAATGGGGAGGTAGAGGCTCGGAGCATGAGGGCAGAAGGAGGACTACTCATGTATGGAGTTCAACCGCCAGTGTGGATCCCACGCTATCATCTCCTGGTTAGCTTATTGGCCTCAGTCTCTGATCAAGGGCTATGAGTGGATTGGGTGGGGGAATCTGGCCTTGTCCTGGTGGATGGCCAGGCAGTTTCCACTTCCCGCTTTATTGGGAGAGTGGTAGACCTCTAGTACAGTAAGATTTTTGGGTACTTGCCAGGTAATTGTTTGGCCTCTGTTGGAAACAGGATGCTGGGCTTGATGGACCCTTGGTCTGACCCAGTATGGCATGTTCTTGTGTTCTTATTAGAAGCACTTGGGAACCCAAGTCTGAACACGGGATTATACATACCCTTATGTCCAATCCACCAACTGATATGGGCCCAATGCCAGGTTATTTGGTCACTGGAAGCAACAGGTAAGACAGAGGCCACAGACTACTACAGCACCAGAGGGAGCTAAGATGGTTGGGATTTTAAGAACAAAGAAAGTTAAGACACCAATAGCTGAGGAAATGGGTCAGACTATCACTTCCATGTCTAGTGCCAACAGGGCATCACACTAGAATAATTCTAACTGAAAGATACATTAGAAAGAATACCATCAGTATAAATGATGACCTAACAAATTTCCTCCAATAAAATATTCCTCAAGGTCACAGGGGTAATTACAACTGGTGCCATATCTAAAATAGGAGCAGGAACTGGCACCAGTTGGCAGGGATTTTCTTACCAGCAATACACAGGCAAGAAAATCTCTGCCAATATCCCCACCTAAGCCTCAGCCCACCCCCACTGGGCTTCCTATTCACTTACCTGCCACAACAGTATATGGCCTGGAAGAACCACCAGCCTCACTGCCTCTTGCTTTGTTTCTCTGCTTTTAATCACACTAACAATTCAACTTCTGATTGTCCCAATGAGCACCAGAGGATCAGCAGGCTGTACTTTGATGCTATGGGGGAGAAGTAGTCCCCTCCCCAGAGGTCAATGATACTTTGGAGTCAGAGAGCTGCAGACAGCTGACTCAAATGTGGCTTTCCACCATTTGCCCTGGACTTGTTCCATTGCACTGGTAGCTGGAAGAAGGCATCCAAAGGACTTTGGAGTGGCACTGAAGGTTCCAATGGGCAGGTTCTCCCTTACTCTTCCATTAAATCAAATCCAAAAAGGCCCAAAAGAGAGAACAAATGAAATTTAATAAGTAAGAATTGGCAGGGTCCAGGAACCCAAGTGGGGTAGCAGCAATTAGTGCTATGCATTTGTTTTAAATAAATGAGTAAAATGAAGCCATTTTTGGCTCATTATGGCTATAATGAACTGAAAATAGCCTCCAATGAAATTCTTAGGTATATTCGTATTCGTATAACTAAAAAAAAAAAAAAAAAAAAAAAAAGGCCCCCAGCGAGACTAAATTTTGACTTTGTCCCATCGCAGAGGCCTAAGCCTGAAGCCAAGGCCTATCTTAAGGCTGGGTTCCATTGCTGAGGCCTAGGTTTGACACTGGGGCCAGTATCACTAAACCCAGGCCTGATGCTAGGGCCTGGCCTGATCCAGGTCCCAACACTGAGGTTCAGGCCCAATGCCAGATCCCATTGACGAGGCCCAGGCTGAGGCCCAGGTGCTGGGACCCTGCCTCAGGCTGGAAGGCCTGTTGCTGGGTGTAGGCTCAGTGATGGGAACTGGCCTTGCTTAAGACAAACCTGACAACTGACTGTGACCTACAAAACTAATGAACAAACAAACAAATTTTGGACTCTGTAAACCCCTGGAAGCGAGCTTGATTCCCCCTGACTGTAGTTTTGGAATCCTCTTTTTTTAAAATTTTTCGTTACAGCTAGCTAGTAGTGTAACATTGTGAAACACAAATCTTATGAAAAAAATATGAGGAAAAAATGTATGAAGAAACATTGGAAATTCACCTTGTTACTCAGTATGAGTTAGCCTATCATGCTGTTAGCAATCCTCAGGCAATGTCAATACCAATAGACCTGCTGCTGATGGAAGCTTAATTTACCTGCCTGGTGGTGACACTTCTATTTGTTATGACTTTATTTCTCATCCAGCAGTCTGGATAACTGTCATTGGTGTTCCACGTTGCTGCATTCAGTATTTGTGGCATGATTGTCATACTGACAATCCTTTTGACTTACTGACCGCACTCTCTAATTACTACCAAATCATCTGGAATTGGAGGTGACCCATCTTCTCCATGAAGTAATGTTTATACCAGGTGGCTGCCATGTACTGAAGGATGTACAGAGACAGTCAGTTTGGATACTTGCCATCCTCAAGTGACCAAGTGTGGCACCCCTGCGGGTAGGCCAATTGAGGCCCCTAGTTCCCCATAGATAGGATGAGGAATTGGCAGCTTCTCCCCTATGAGGTAGCTAAAGAAGTGGACCTGGCTATAAGAGAGTCAAGAGGAGTTTTGCAGGTGAAGTCGAGGAGAGAATTTATATGGGAGAGGAGCCCTAGAGTGAAGGGTCCTTTCCTACTGGGGTGGTCTACAGCCTTACCCAGATTCTTCTGGGAGAATCAAACTGGTGCACATCCTGCCAGGTTAGGAGCTGTGTGGAGAGAGGTAAAGCAGCTCCAGAGTTTGGACTGAGTCTGAAATAATTCAGCCTGGGCTTTGAGGAAGGTTACCCCAGGTCCAGCGGCCCAGGTCACAAATTCCTGATAGCACACGACTAGAACAAAGAAGGAGAAATCCCCAACTACAAATCTAGGGAGCATTTTGGAAGACCCTTCCCAGGATCTTCAGGCAGGACACAGGCGCAGGTCGGGGCATCCTGTGAAGTCTGCGGGACGCAGGTAGGACTGTGGGAAATTCTCAGGGAACCTGTACACATCAGGAGCCAGCTAGGAACAGGGAAGCCTCCATGCTGCCCAGTTTAAGGGAGTCAGGACCCACCCCTGGAGCTAGGAAATCAGCTCTTACACAGGGAGAATACAAGGATAATCCTTATACAGACAATTACCACACTCGGAGATTGATTTGCCGTTTCACAGAATCAGTAAACTTTATGGGGCGGATTTTCAGAGCCCTGCTCGCGTAAATCCGCCCAAAACCGGGCGGATTTACGCGAGCAGGGCCCTGCGCGCCGGGAAGCCTATTTTACATAGGCCTCCCGGCGCGCGCAGAGCCCCGGGACTCGCGTACGTCCCGGGGTTCTCGGAGGGGGGCGTGTCGGGGGCGGGGCCGGAGCGCGCGGCGTTGCGGGGGCGTGTCGGCAGCGTTTTGGGGGCGGGTACGGGGCGTGGCTACGGCCCGGGGGCGTGGCCGCGCCCTCCGTACCCGCCCCCAGGTCGCGGCCCGGCGCGCAGCAGGCCCGCTGGCGCGCGGGGATTTACGTCTCCCTCCGGGAGGCGTAAATCCCCCGACAAAGGTAAGGGGGGGGTGTAGACAGGGCCGGGCGGGTGGGTTAGGTAGGGGAAGGGAGGGTAAGGTGAGGGGAGGGCAAAGGAAAGTTCCCTCCGAGGCCGCTCCGATTTCGGAGCGGCCTCGGAGGGAACGGGGGGAGGCAGCGCGGCTCGGCGCGCGCAGGCTATACAAAATCGATAGCCTTGCGCGCGCCGATCCAGGATTTTAGTGGATACGCGCGGCTCCGCGCGTATCTACTAAAATCCAGCGTACTTTTGCTTGAGTCTGATGCGCAAGCAAAAGTAGGCTGATCGCGCTTCTTTTAAAATCTACCCCTATATTTGAACACCCCATCCTGTGTTCAGTCTCCTTCATTACGCATCATCAGAAAATAGTAACACAAGGAGAGGTCACCCCTCCCCCCCCCCACCTGGGCCATAGCAGAAGCTTCCCCCATAGAAAGAACTCACCCCTGGGAACAGTGGCAAGGAAAGAGAGCACCAAAAAGAGATAATACATTCTTTTGTGTACCCTCTGAGGAGATGCTCCTTGGGAGAAAAGCATTACATAAGAATATCTCGTCTATCCTATTTAATTATTTACCCTCCTCCCAGTTTCTAATTCCCTATTAAAATGTAATTTCCATACTTTACCAGTTTTGATGTAAACCGGCATGATGTCCACAACTAATGCCGGTATATAAAAATGTTTAAATAAATAAATAAATGAATGAATAAATAAATAAATATCACAAAATTACATTTTCTGACATTTTACTTGTCCAATAACTGTCACTTTTCCAGAAAGTTTCACTATTTCTCCTAGGACATTTTCAGAATTTGTAGTTAAAGTTAGCAAGTAGCACATTTAAAACAAATCTGAGAAAATTCTTTTCACTCAACACACAAGCTCTGGAATTTGTTGCCAGAGGATGTGATTAGTGCAGTTAGTGTAGCTGGGTTTAAAAAAGGTTTGAATAAGTTCATGGAGGAGAAGTCCATTAACTGTTATTAATAAAGTTGACTTAGAGAATAGCCACTGCTATTACTGGCATCAGTAGCATGGGATGATCTTGGTGTTTTGGTTCTTGCCAGGTTCTTGTGGCCTGGTTTGGCCTCTGTTGGAAACAGGATGCTGGGCTTGATGAATCCTTGGTCTGACCCAGTATGGCAACTTCTTTTGTTCTTAGAAAGGTTATCTTCTTTGGAATCAGTATCTTCCCAGAAAATTTTACTGGGTTGGTAAATTTTGTGTCCATGACTAGGGTTATAAATAAAAAATAAATAAGGGGTGCTTTCAGTCACTCTGAACTCTGATCCCAGTTTCTCTTTCACTCATAACTCCATCTTTTGATATTTCCTCTCTTCCATCCACTAACTGTTCATATCAATCACTTATCTTCCAATCTCCCCTCCACTTTCCTCCATTTCTCACCACCTTATCCAACCTCCTCTCTCTTCCCACTCTCTTCCTCCACCTTTCTCTCTCTACCATTCTCTCCTCTCCTCTCCACCCCCACCCCCCAATACCCTGCCCATCTTTCTCTTCTGGGCTTCACTCATCCCCTCCATCACTCCTGTCCAGGCTTTCTTCATGCTCTCTGTTTTTGCTTCCATTTCACTCCCATTTTTAGTTTATTCTGTTTGACTCTGCTCCCTATAGGTTTGTTCCTTCCCCATAGGTTCTTTCTTTTCCCCTTGATTCTTGAAGCCGTTTTTGCCCCATTGGATTATTGTGCTCTCTTTCCCATTCAGGTTCTTACCCTCCATCTTCCTGTTCAGGTTCTTCTTCCTTCTTATCATCCCACTTTTTCTTTTCTGCTTCCTCTTTTTTTCCCTCCAAAGGTTCCTGTCCTCTCTTTTCCTCCTCCTTTACCCCTTCAGGTTCCCAATTTGCCCTCCCTATTTCAGATTCCTTTATTTTTTTCCCTTCCCTCCCTCTTTCAGGTTCCTCTCCCTCCTTCTGCTCCATGCATTCAGTTTGCTTGTCATCTTCTACTTCCTTCTTTCAGGCTCCTCTTGTCTTCACCCTTTCAGGTTCCTTTTCTAACTTGCCAGTTCTTACCCTCCCTCTAACTTTACTGTTTCCATATTTCTTTACTGAACCTCTGAGGCCAGCACTGTATGTTGGGTACACAATGAGCTCATGCTCCAGGCCATTCCTTGTACCTGTTGCTCCCCTTCTGTTGCACATTTCCTCTCTAGGCCTGAAACATATGGGACCAGGGAAGATGCAGCCGCAGGGCGGACATTCATTGTGTTCTCCCTACACTGTTGCCAGAGTTCTCATTGCTGCAAGATGGGGGGGGGGGGGGAATAAGCAGGGCCGGAGAGTACACACTCACCATGTCCATCAAGGTGACTGCAGCTGCCTCTCTTGCTATGGGGGAGGGAGGATGAAGAGCAAGTTCTCCGCAATCAGCAGTAGAATGGGTCATCTTCTTCTTCCTTCATTTCTAGGCCATGCTAGTACGATGTACCAAAATATCCCGCCTCAGTCCAAGCCCAGAAGCTTACCAGAGCTAAGCTTCATCTTCTTACTGGCCAAATGTTTCGGCTTTGTATTATTTTTACACTTATTTGCAATGTATTCTCTCAACTGAATCCTCGGAGCATAGCAAACCCCCTAAGGCTTCAATTCTATGCTTTAAATCTTTTTTGAAACCAAATGCCAGTGTCATTAAAGGCAGTAAAATGACTCTGTCCTTCATCATTCTATTTTTTTTCCAATAAGTAATAAATCACCTGTCTATATGATTGGTTTCCATAGTGTGAAGACTAATGGACAGAAGCCATTACCCACTATGGGTCAGATTTTCAAATTTACTCATGTACTTTCAAGCATGCATAACCCCCCCCCCCCCCAGTGATTTTCAAACAAAACGTTAATGCCCAAGTTGATTTTGAAAATTGAGAGAATATACATCCAAGATATACGTGTTTTACCTTGGCCATTCAACTATGTGATGAAAACGTAACCGAAACAGGTAGACCATTTATATGCACACTATTTTGAAACACTTTTTATGCATGTAAATTGTAAGCATACCCCCAGAATGCCCCTTTTTTATGCATGCCAAGTTATGTAAGTATAAAATAAAATTATAGGCATTTTTTAAATAATTGCTGAAAATCTACATTGTTCCCATGCAGCCAGTGTTTGCCAATAAACCTTATTTTGCACATCTAAGTCCCAACTAAACGTTTTCATTTTTAGCCCTAATTATATATGACAATAAAAACTAATTGCATTTTATTGGAAGAAAACTTGCTGTACCTTCACTTCTATATAGTCAAGGTTCATATACAAGACTTCAAACACAGGCTCATACCTAACTGCGGGTCTTTGGAATGCCCTGAGAGTTCATGCATTCAGACTGGAGTGGGGCAAATGTCTTCAGGGCAAAAATGTCTCAGGCACTGGAACTATTTTTTTCCTTCTTTTGATTAATGCTATCATATCAAGAGTCAATGACTCTGCACAGTTAGAGTGTAAGCACATTCTTTTCCCATCCCTTCTGGCATATTCTTGTGAAATAATAATTAAATATATTAGCTATCTGATGTTTTTGCCTGTAATCAGTTCTGCTGGATCAATACTGGAAATGCCCTGTAGCCAGTCCTCAGTCAGGCTCGTCCATACCTGCTTTCAGCTGAAATTCTGAGCGTGGCTTGCCTCTGATACCCAGTAGGGATGTGCATTCGTTTCATCCGTTTCATACATTTCCTATACAAGCATGTAATAAGAAACGTATGAAACATATGAAATGAATGCACATCTAATTGACATGTAATGGGAAACATATGAAACGAATTAAATGAATGAAATGAATGCACATCCCTAGTACCCAGGGCATGATTTCTGAACTCAACTCCACCGAGGTCCATATTGAAAAGGGTTTGTCCAGCTAAGGGGGTTATTTTCAAAGGCACTAACCCGAAAACTGAATTTTCCCGAAATTTTGGGAAAGTTTGGTTTAGTTTTCGGGTTCCCCGAACCAGGATGAATTAGGCAATTGTGTTGAAATTTCCTAATTCATCCTAAACGATTGCCTATCCCTAATAAAAACTGTAATTGTTAACCCACATGCATCAAGGGCTTCAAGTACACACATCTGCATACAGGTACATAGCCCCTACACACCCTGCACGGTCACGCATGCACCTATGTTAAAGTTAGGGTCCTTTTAATAAAAACATGCCATTTTTTTTTATTGAGGACCAGGCCCGTGATTAATAAGAATATCAATAAATAAATATATAAGTACAGAGGTGAACTAGATTGTTAATTATCCGTTTTGTTGAAGAAACAACAACGACAAAAAAAGTCACTTTGAGAAATGTTCTTTCATTAATGCCCTTAAAGAAGAGAGTCCTCCAACCATGAAACCTTGGTGAAGAATGCTAATGAATTCTACATCACTGCGCTTTCTTTGTAATATTTACGATTACTCTGTCAGTGGAAGTGTGAGTCGGCCCCTCCTCCTCAGAAGGCCACATTCCAACCTATTGAGGTGGGTCCCATTTCCTTTCCTTCATTACTTGTTTTCCACTGCATCAAACCATCATCAACAATAAGCTTTACAGGAGCAGATGGCAGAGACTGCAAAAGGTTAATATTTGTTCTACAAAAAGAAGCAAAAAACACCAAATACGTTTTTGATCCAAGGCCCTGAGTATGAAGGTAGTAAAAAAAATGCAGCAGATATTTCCTTTGAGATGTTAAGGGTGGCAGAAATACGGTAGGAGCAACAAAACAGAGAGAAGAAAAGCTTCAGCGATGCAGTGCATAAACTTATCTGCCCTCCTGTTCTCTGACACAAAACACCACAGGAGATGAGAATCCTCTGCTTCAAAAGCTTTCTCAAAACTCACTCTTTCCCCGCAAAGCTTTCTTATTTGGCTATGGCTACTCCCCAAATGGCATCTCTCACACTTCCCCTCAACTCCACAAACTCTCCTACTGCAGGGGAGGCCAACTCTGGTCCTAAAGATCCACAAACAGGCCTGGTTAACTAGATATCCATAATGAATATGCATGACATAAATTTGCATGGACTGCTTCCATTTTATGCAAATATACCTCCTGCATATTCATTATGGATATCCTGAAAACCAGGCCTGTTTGTGGCTTTTGAGAGCTGAAATTGGGCACACCTATCCTGCCACTTTCCTTCCTTCCTCAACCCTTTTTGTTACCCTCTGCATCCCACAGAAATCACTCTGATCCTGTCCATTTTAATCCTGTGGATCCTCATATTCCTGAGTGGTGACTCCTAAAATGGAATCCAGCATGGTGTAACTGTAGTTGTGATTATTTTTCCCTGAGTACATTACATTATACTTCTCCACATTAACATGCATCTGCCATTTAGATACCCGGACTCCTTCTGTAGGTCCTCGCAATCTGCTGATGTTTTAACGACATGAAACAATTTGATGACATCTGCAAATCTGGTCAACTCACTCGTTGTTCTTTTCTCCAGATGAGTTATGAATATGGAAAATAGCACAACTCCCAATACAAACCCTGGGGCCTTCCACTAATGAGCTTTCTCCATTTGGAAAATGGACAATTTAGTTTTACCCTCTGCTTCCGGTATTTTATCTAGTTCTCAATCCACACTGCCTCCAATCCTTTGACCCCCCCAAGTTTCCTGAGGAGTCTTTCATTAGGGACTTTGTCAAATACCTTCTCAAAATCCAAATATACTTTATCCACATATTTATTCACACCTTCAAAAGAATCTAGTAAATTGGTAAGGCAAGATTTTCCCTGGCAAAAAATCATGTTGACTCTCCCCTATTAAACCATGTTTATCTATGTGATCAGAAATTTTGTTTTTTAGAAGAGCTTCTACCATTTTGCCTGGCACCAATGTCAGGCTCATTGGTCTGTAGTTTCCCGGATCGCCCTAGCACCCTTTCTTAAAAATTGGTATCACGTTGGCTGTTGTGGTTATGATCCCAACATCTACCTCAGTAAAGACAGAAGTAAAGAATACATTTATTTTTTCTAATATATCCTCAAGGGTAGTAATTTACTAATTTTAAACAGTGTCCACACCTCCTGCAAGTTTTTAAACTTGCAAACTGCATTTTATAGTATTTTTCTAACAAATTGCCTTATTATAGTTTCCCTTTTTATAGTTAAATGCTACTGTAGTTTCCTTAGTATTCACCCTCCAGTGATTATGTCAGATGCACCATAGCCCACATAAACAGAGCTAAAGCATTCCACAGTTGCCAAACTTAATGATTGTGTAAAACTACAAAAATCATGATTTAGAAGATTGGCCTATCTAACTAAGCTGGTAAAAGGCTTCTTTTAAATTTGCATTTAACCGTGGTTTAAAAGCTAACCGTGAATCAATTAAAAATCCCATATCTCTTACTATGGGCAAAAGGAAAGCAGTACTACTTCCTCAGTTTGCAGAGTAGACAGAATATCAGGTATAGACTTATGATTTAACTATATGACCTCAGATTTTGTTGTGTCCGTCGGTTCCTGACACCCTCTCTCTGCCCTCCTTATCTCTTTGGCGCCTCCCTCTTCATCTACAGGAAGATTGGCTGCCGCGGCATCCTTCTGCGAGGTCCTCCGGCGTTCCTGGACCTGCTAGATGCTGCAACCCACCATGTTTCCTGGAGGCCTAGGGGCATGCGCGTGGTGCGGCGCAGCCCTGACTGAAGTACTGGCGATGGCGTGAACCTCGGGGGCGTCCCCCTAAGATGACGTCACCCGCGACGGATATATAAGGTCTTAGAATTTGCTAACACATCGAGCTAGCAAGGAATGACTACGGACTCGCTTCGACTATCCAAGCTACTCTGCCTCCTCGGACTTACTAGGGGTACCCGCTCCTCGGGGGCCTCGCTCTCTCCTTTGTTTTTCAGGTGACAGTCTGGAACCGGTACTCGCTCCTCGAGGGCCCTCGTTCCCAGACTTACTCGGTATTCTCTTCTGCCTGGAAGTCATCACTGCCAACTACACCAGTGAGTTACCATAGCTCTCTCAGAGCTTTCCCTGGAACCAGGTACTCGCCCCTTGAGGGCCTATACATTCCAGCTCCTGGGCTTCTATGAGACATTGTGTGAGTGTTACCATCAGGTTTGGTACATGAACTCTGCATATCCTGCCTACTCACAATGGGGCGGATTTTCAGAGCCCTGCTCGCGTAAATCCGCCCAAAACCGGGCGGATTTACGCGAGCAGGGCCCTGCGCGCCGGGAAGCCTATTTTACATAGGCCTCCCAGCGCGCGCAGAGCCCCGGGACTCGCGTAAGTCCCGGGGTTCTCGGAGGGGGGCGTGTCGGGGGGCGGGCCCGGTCGTCGCGGCGTTCCGGGGGGGTGTCGGCCGCGTTTTGGGGGCGGGTACGGGGGCGTGGCTACGGCCCGGGGGCGTGGCCGCGCCCTCCGTACCTGCCCCCAGGTCGCGGCCCGGCGCGCAGCAGGCCAGCTGGCGCGCGGGGATTTACGTCTCCCTCCGGGAGGCGTAAATCCCCCGACAAAGGTAAGGGGGGGGTGTAGACAGGGCCGGGTGGGTGGGTTAGGTAGGGGAAGGGAGGGGAAGGTGAGGGGAGGGCAAAGGAAAGTTCCCTCCGAGGCCGCTCCGATTTCGGAGCGGCCTCGGAGGGAACGGGGGGAGGCAGTGCGGCTCGGCGCGCGCAGGCTATACAAAATCGATAGCCTTGCGCGCGCCGATCCAGGATTTTAGTGGATACGCGCGGCTCCGCGCGTATCTACTAAAATCCAGCGTACTTTTGCTTGAGTCTGATGCGCAAGCAAAAGTAGGCTGATCGCGCTTCTTTTAAAATCTACCCCTATATTTTCAGTTTCTCTACAGCTCAGCCTCCAGGGATCACTGTTCCAGTATCTGAGGGACTACAGCCCAGCCGGGCATTCCAGCTCACTACTGCCACCTCTGGTGGTTCAGTATACTGTCTAATAAAAGAACTAGTGTGTGTCTGTCTCCATACTCTGAGCCTGACCGGTGGTCCCTCTTGGGATCTTCCCCCAGGGGCGTGGTCATCTGCCACCGGTCCAAGGATCCACCCACAACTCTCCTAAATAACAAAAGATTGCTAATTCCAAGCAGACTGTTAACTCCGAACTGAACAGATTTAGATCCGCCTGCAGGCAGCTTTGTAGTGTGTCAATCATAGAGGCAATGGGGCGGATTTTAAGAGCCCTGCTCGCCTAAATCCACCCAAAACCGGGCGGATTTAGGCGAGCAGGGCCCTGCGCGCCGGGAAGCCTATTTTACATAGGCCTACCGGCGCGCGCAGAGCCCCGGGACTCGCGTAAGTCCCAGGGTTCTCCGAGGGGGGCATGTCGGGGGCGTGTCGGGGGCGGTCCCGGTCGTCGCGGCGTTTCCGTGGCGTGTCGGCAGCGTTTTGGGAGCGGGTACGGGGGCGTGGCTACGGCTCGGGGCGGTCCGGGGGCGTGGCCGCGCCCTCCGTACCCGCCCCCAGGTCGCGGCCCGGCGCGCAGGAGGCCCGCTGGCGCGCGGGGATTTACGCCTCCCTCTGGGAGGCGTAAATCCCCCAACAAAGGTAAGGGGGGGTTATAGACAGGGCCGGGCGGGTGGGTTAGGTAGAGGAAGGGAGGGGAAGGTGAGGGGAGGGTGTTAGAGGATTCCCTCCGAGGCCGCTCCGATTTCGGAGCGGCCTCGGAGGGAACGGGGGTAGGCTGCGCGGCTCGGCGTGCACCAGCTATACAAAATGATAGCCTTGCGCGCGCCGATCCAGGTTTTTTAGTAGATACACGCGGCTCCGTGCGTATCTACTAAAATCCAGCGTACTTTTGTTTGCGCCTGGAGCGCAAACAAAAGTAGGCTATTCGCGCTCCTTGTAAAATCCGCCCCAATGTTCACAACAGCATAGTAAACGATGGTAGGAAATAAGTACATTGGTCCATCTAGTCTGCCCAGTTGCAGTTCTTCCACTTTGGGAACTTCCCACTCCTTTCCTAGTACTGCCCTCCACATCAGTTCCAAGAATGCCCAGAACGTGCTAAAGGATTGGCCTCTACTACCTCTACTGGCAGACCATTTCAGGCCCTGCCATCTTCCTCTGATTCTTGAAAGACTGCCGCTAAATCCATTACCCAGGCGCCCTTCAAAGTCTGATTTTCGAGTTTTATTATTTTAATTTGTCAAATTTGGCACACTCTAGGCAAGGTGCATTGCAACATGAGTAATATTTTAAAACAATACATCGCTGGTGAAATATTAATATAACAAAGGCAAACAATAATAAAAACAAATACATTACATGGTTCTATCCAAAAACCCAGGAGGATTAAACATAGTGTAGGAGTGAATGGAAATGCCTGCGAAAAGAGAAAAACCTTAAGTTTTCTAATAATTCACACAATTTCCCAAACTAGCAAAGCGAATGTCCAAAACGTCTCTCCTCATTCTCATAGAAGTTTGCTTTTAACTAGTATCCCCAGTGCCTTCTTGAAAGCCCAATGGATTTCCTGCCACTGCTGTTCAGATTGTAACTGCCACATCATGCACGTTACCCCATTGCCTTTGTGGAAGAATATACTGTAAGGGCTGTAGCTGGTGCTCTGTGCAGGGCTATTGGTTACCCCAATGCCTACTTGGAAGCCAGCTGAATTCATACCACTGCTGCTAGAGTCATAACCACCACATTGTACAGGTTACCCCTTGGCCATCCCCATAGCCTTAATGGTGGAGGCGGACTTGGACATTGTTGCTGTTATGGGAACCTGGTTCACTGATTCCCATGACTGGGATACAGCCATCCCAGGCTATAACTTGATAAGAAAGGACAGAGAGGAAAGAAAAGGGGGAGGAGTAGCTCTTTATGTAAAAAAAAAAAATATTCAAGCAACTGAATTGCAAGGGACGTGGGGCAGAGAAGAAGCAGTGTGGCCCATTCTAAAAAAAAAAAAAAAAAAGAAGACGGTGCTTACATTTTTACTGGTGTAATATTCAGGCCACAGACTCAAATGGACAGATAACTCATTGAAGATATCCAAAAGGTGGGAATAAAGGGCAAAATGTTGCTTGTTGGAGATTTTAATCTGCCGGATGTGGATTGGAGTATCCCTTTTATGAAAAGTAGAGAGATAGTGGATGCTCTTCCAGGAGCTCTGCTCAAACAAATGGTAATGGAACCCACAAAGGAGGGTGTGATACTCAATATGGTGCTCACTAATGGAGTTAATATTTCTAATGTTTGGATAGGAGCTCACCTGAGCACCAATGATCATCAGACGGTGTGGTTCAATTTTGCTAATAGGATACAGAGAAGTCACACGAAGACCCGAGTGATGAATTTTAAAAATACAGACTGTTGAAATGGGGATGTACGTGGAGGAAGAACTGGAAGACTAGGAGAAAATGGGTCAGGTGGAACAACAGTGGGCCAAGTTAATTGGATAAGTCCAAATATCGACACTTATCCAGCTAAGTTAACTGGATATATAACTCCTCCCTGAAATGCCCATTTCCCACCCATCACTTACCGAATAAGTACTTATCCAGCTAAATACTTATCCTGATAAGTGGAAACCACTGGCCACTAAACATGGGCAGACATTTGGCTGCCACCACTTAGCCGGATAAGTCCTTATCCGGCTAAGTGGTGCTGAATATAGACCTCAGAAATGCTAGATAAATACTTCAGTTTGGTATTCACTGCAAAAGGTTCAAGACAAGACAAGAGTTGCGTTTGGCTAACAGAATAACGATATATAAACTAAATAAATAAATAAATGGTAGTGGGATAGATGTCACAACATTTATGGAAGCGAGTATTTTTGTGAAACAAAAATAACTAACCACAGACAAAGCAATAGGGCTGGATGAAAAACATACTAGGATATTAAGGGAGATCAAGGAAGCACTGATGGATTAACTATTCAATAGATCTTTGGAGATAGGAGTACATCTGTTGGACTAGAGAAGAGAAAATGTAGTTCCTCTTTTTAAAATTGGTAATAGGAAGGAGGTTGGAAATTACAGGCCAGCTAGTCTGACTTTGGTGGTGGGAAAACTAATAGAGACTCTTCTGAATGAAAGAATAGTGAAGCACCATGATTCTAGTAGATTGCAAAATCTGAAGCAGCATGACTGTACCAGAAGGAAAGCATGTCAAATTAACCTGATCAATTTCTTTGATTGCATAAACAAAGAATTAGACTGAGGGTAGACACTGAATGTGGTGCACCTGAATTTCAGCAAAGCATTAGTATTAAGTTAGCCAATAAAAGGCTATAACCTTATATTATTTTGCCTGTTAAAATTTATTTCCATGCATTCAAGTGGACTAACACAGAGAACACATTACTTTATCAAAGCTTTTGTTCCCAAGAAAGGAAGCTCATAAATGAATTGAACAATCTGTTATGTCTGTGGACCCTTGACCCGGAGTGAGAAGACACCCACCTGAGGAAACTAGGTGCCTTACGCCTCCGGAAGGTGGAAGTCCTGGTACCACAACTCCTCAGTACCCCTTCCTGGGCCTCAGCAATAACAGGGTACAGGCCGGAGACAATCAGAAACAACGTCCAAGTTCCAGGCAGGGGTCAGTAACTGAGTACCGTCAATGCAGCGTGAAGTCCAGTCCGGATTCAAGGCAGGCAGCAGGCAAGGCTAGGTCGGAGTCCAATCCGAGGTCCAGGCAGGCAGCAGGCAAGGCAAGGTCAGAGTCCAATCCGAGGTCCGGGCAGGCAGCAGGCAAGGCAAGGTCAGAGTCCAATCCGAGGTCCGGGCAGGCAGCGGGCAAGGCAAGGTCGGAGTCCAATCCGAGGTCCAGGCAGGCGGCAGGCAAGGCAAAGTCAGAGTCCGATCCGAGGTCCAGGCAGGCGGCAGGCAAGGCAAAACCGGAACAAAGCAGGGGTCAGAAGGAAACAAACAGCACGAACCACAGCAAACCACACGACCTGTTGTGAAGGCATCCAAGTCTTCACTGAGGGAGTTTAAATCTCCCTCTCAGCTGATGTCCATTTCCGGGGCCGGCCTCGTCTTCGCGGCCCGGCCCCTTTAAGGGGCGGGGCCAGCTGCGGCTCTCCTGATGCTGTCTTCTGACGGCCGGATGCCGTCTCGCTGCGGCCCGTGCTCCGCGGACCCATGGAAGAGGAGCCCCGTCCCGCCTGCGGGGAAGAGGTAGGGAGGCCCGATCGCATGCGATCGCGATCGGGCCTCACAACACAATCTAGGGGTAGGACCTAAAGTGGTGAACTGGATTAGAAACTGAATGAGGTCTAGATGACAGAGAATGGTGGCAAATGGAGTTCACAAAATGTGATGCATAGAGTTCCTCAGGGATTGGTCTCTGGGGCCAAATCTGTCCAATATTTCTGTAAGCGACACTGAGGAGGGTTGGGGAAATCTTATGTCTCCGGCCTGCATTAGATTAGACACACTTAAAGAAGAAGACAGAATGAAAGCTTGAAAAGTGGATGACTGATTCCTTAGTATTGAAACTTAGCTGCCAGAGTGATGCAAGGGAGTGCCCCACCGTCAGCAGTGAGGTACTGATGTGCCCCAAGCAAGAAAGAGAGCTAGGAGTGATAATATCCAGTGATTTCAAGGAGGTGAAAATGTGTGACAAGGCAGTGGTTTGAACCAGAGGGATGCTATTGGTGAATAGGAAAAGATATAATTAATAGAATAAAGGAAGTATTTATGTTTTTGTACAGGTTCTTGGTGAGTCGTCACCGGAAAAATTGTATCCAGTTCTGGAGGCTGTACCTTTTGGATGGATATAGATAGAGTAGGAATGGGCCGGAAAAGGGCTACCATAATGGTGCAGGGTCTATAACAGATACTAAACAACCTAAACATGTACACCCTAGAGCAGAGAAGAGACAGGAGAGATATGATAGAGACATTCAAATACCAGAAAAGTATTAATAAGGCACAAGAAACACACATTTTCCAATGGAATAAATGTTCTAGAATAAGGTATGATGTTATGAGGCTCAGAGAGGGTAGACTGAAGAGCAATGTCAGGAAATATACAGTATTATTCCAAAAACATGCAAAAAAATATCAACAGAAGTGCTCTGGATTTAAAATAAAAAATCTTCGGGGAATGGGATCAGATTTTTAACATGCTTATAATTCCTGTATTTGCTGCTATTTAACCAGATAAGCCTTATCCGGTATAGTTTAGATCTTCTATGGAGCAGGTCTAACTTATCTGAATCTGATTATCGCTATTTATCCGGCTAAGGAGCCTGTTTACTAAAGACTTTCTCTCATTCTGTATCTATGGGAAAAATGCTTAGTAAATGACCCCCTAAGTTAGCCAGATAAGTAGTGCCTCCCAGTTACGCTCACTGCCCGCCCATGGATTATCTGGCTAACTAGTGACTTATCCAGCCAAGTGGCATCCACTGAACATAGCTGGATATTCAGCAGCCACCACTTAGCCGGGTAAGTCAAACTCAGGAAGTAGAGAAATTATTTTCAATCACAGTAAAGATGTTTACAACATAGAAATAGTAATATCTTTGGGACATAAAACTCAAACAAAGAAGACTAAATTTTGATTTAGTTGTGAAGAACACACCCATACTTGGATAAAGCTAGCGGGGTTTTAATTTTGCATCTGATATTGGAAAGATTGTAATAGGCAATGCAGAATATTTGTGATGAAGGTGAAACAATACTGCTTTAAAGAGTGTGGGAATGTGTATATCTTTCTATAGATACAGTATAAATATCTACAGACAGATATAGATAAATATGTGCTAACCTGTTATTGTAATTAATATGAATATTAGCAGCTCAGAAAATAATTTAAGCCAGAAAATGCAGGACTGTCTTTGAACCATTCTAAACTCTTTTTTGCTTATTTTGCATTCATGGTACTGGATTGCCCCCAGCTGGCACAATAAAAAATGTTGTTTTTCTCAAGATATCTGTACACACAAGAGTTCTAACAGTCACACAGGCAGGAATCAAGTCCTTAGGCTGAGCAGAATTAAATGGGCTTTGAACTTTTTTAGGTGTACGCTGTGGTCTAAGTCTATTGCTCTGATGGAGCTGGGGAGCTGGGCATCTAAATGGCAGATGAAACTGAATGTGCACAGCTGCAAAGGGATGAATATAGGGAAAAACTATAGGCACATAATGCTGGGATCCGCATTAGGAAGCACCACCCAGGGAAGGGATCTTGAAGTCAGTGTGAACTATATGTCGAAATCCTCGGCTCAGTTTGCTGCAGCGATTGAAAAAAGCAAATAGGAATTATTTGGAAAGGAATGGAGAATAAAACTGAATAGCACACTGCTCCTGCATAGATCTATGGTACAACCGCAAACAAAATTAGAAAAGGACAACCACAAACACGATAAAGGGGATGGAATGGCTTTCTTAGCAAGAAAGGCTAAACAGGTAGGGCTCTTCAGCTTTGAGAGAATATGATAAACCTTTATAAAATCACGAGTGGGGTGCAACTGGTAAACAGGAAATGGTTATTTTCCCTTTCAAATTGTACTAGGAGTAGGGGAAATTAGAAGGTAGCAGATTTATAACAAATGGGAGGAAGTATTATTTTAATTGATGCACAATTAACCTGTGGAATTTGTTGCCGGAGGATGTGGTGGAGGCATATCGCATAGCTGGGTTTAAAAGGGGTCTAGACAATTTCCTGGAGGAAAAGTCCTTAAAAAATTATTAGCCAGGTGGACATGGGGAAAGCCATCATTTATCCCTGGGATTGAGCAACAAGAAATTGGATCTACTCTTTGGGATCTGCTGAATTAGCATATTGGGCTCGATTAACTTCTGGTCTGACACAGCATGCACTTCTTATGTATTCTTATGGAAACCAAGATGTCAGATGAATGCCATAAGACACTGGATTATCTCTTACCATCAGGGCGTATAATGCACAATTTGTCAAATGAAAACCAATATACCCAAGAGCAGTTGCAGGATAGGTCTCAACAGTTCAGCCATCATCTTCTTTCAGTACCCAGCTACCTGCCTCGCTGAAATTATGTATGGGTTCCCATAGTGTATGAAGTTTGAGCCAGGATAAGAAAAAAAGGTAGGGATAAGCATTCATTTAACCCTAACGGGTAAAACAGGATGAATGAAGCTATTTCTGGTTAGTTCTGAAAGGCCTCTTACAAAAATAACACAAAAATTGGAGTTTGTTTATTGTACACGGAGCAAAATTTCTTTTTTTAAAAGGCATCCTGGAAGCATTCCAATCTCCCTCCCAGCCCAACAGAAGCTCCTGGGCCCTCCTCTCTCCTGCAAAGTAGGGCTGGTCCAGGCTCTATATGGCTGGGCCTAGCCAGACCCAGTCAGAGCACAACTGAGCCCCTTTGACCACCCTTTCTTCTTATAAACTGTAGAGCCGGAGGCCATGGACACCATGGCCCCCCCGTTACACATTCCCTGGTGGTCCAGTGGTTTGAAAGGGGAGGAGCAATGCCAGTTGCTCTTGCAGTGCTGTTCAACAATGGTGGTCTCAGCCCTCCTGAGCACCACCAAAGTGGCACCAGTTTGGCAGCTGTCTCAGGTGTGGCTGGCGCCATGTTTTATGGCTGTACATTTGTATGCCCCCTTCGACTGGTTATATTTAGGAGCTTAGAAGAATCTGGCTGGGGTATAAGGTAGAGGCTAGTCTGGACAGGAAAGCAGAGATGAGGAGCAGACGGAAAAACAATTGGTAAGTACTTTCTAACAAACAGGAAAGGGGAGGGGGTCAATAGTTGGAAGGAAAAGGTACAGATCAACCAGCAGGCCTCAAACTTTGAAAATGCCTTTGTGGTGCTTGTAGGGAGAGAAAGCCCAAGCTTGGCCTTATTTGGGTTGGGTTGGGGGGTGGATGATCAGGAAGCTAGGCCAGATCTTTTTTTTATTTTTTTTTTTTAACTGTGGCCATTAAACAAGCTTTTTTCTTTTGGATATAACCAGTTAAGCAGCAAGTTATTCAACCATATCCAACCAGATAAATTCAAACCTAACTTGCAAGATTCAAACATAGCCTTTTGAGTTTAAAAGTTATCTGGCTAAAGTTAGCCAAATAACTTTAATCGCTGATATTAAGCGGGACGTCAATCCCACTGAATATCCTGGATAACCTAAATGTCTAAATTTAGCTGGATAAGTTATTTATTTTAGAGGTTTTTAAATATTGACCTCTGTGAATGTAGTACAAGATTCACACACAGAAGAATTAGTACAATGTCACAGATTTATATACAGAAAGAGAAAGCTGCCCCCTTACAGTAAGTCACTGGTTACTCTACATATGCAGCAAGATAAAATTAATCTCTCTTTATAGATGTTTTTTTTTACAGATACTGAACTGTTCTTGCCTGTTGTAGAAGTGCAATCTTACCCTGTTGATATACATTTGCACTGTACCCATCTGACAGAGAGATTATAATTTCTTCTGGACATGATAAGAACATAAGAAGCTGCCATACTGGGTCAGACCAAGGGTCCATCAAGCCCAGCATCCTGTTCCAACAGTGGCCAATCCAGGCTACAAGTATCTGGCAAGTACCAAAATACTAAATAGATCCCATGCTACTGATGCCAGTAATAGCAGTGGCTATTCCCTTAAGTCAACTTTATTAATAGCAGTTAATGGATATCTCCTCCAAGAACTTATCCAAACCTTTTTTAAACCCAGCTACACCAACTGACCTAACCACATCCTCTGCCAACAAATACCAGAGCTTAAATGTGCATTGTGTGAAACAGAATTTTCTCCAATTAGTTTTAAATGTGCTACTTGCTACCTTCATGGAGTGCCCCCTACTCCTTCTCTTATCCAAAAGAGTAAATAACCAATTTACATTTACCCGTTCTAGACTTCTCATGATTTTAAAGACCTCTATTAGGGGTGTGCATTCGTTTGCAACATATTGGCAATCCGCAACGTATAGGGCTATATTCGTTGTATTCATGAGGAAGCGAAACGAATCGCGATTCCCACGAATACAACGAATCCTCACTGAATTAGTCGGCCTTCTAAAGGAGCAAATTTAAACAAAACCCCCCACTCTCCTGACCCCCCAAGACTTGCCAAAATGAACTGGTGGTCCAGCGGGGGTCCGGGAGCCATCTACTGCACTCGGGCCGTTGGCTGCCAGTAATCAAAATGGCGCCGATAGCCTTTGCCCTTACTATGTCACAGGGGCTATCGGCGCCATTTTGATTACTGGCAGCCAACGGCTCAAGTGCAGGAGATTGCTCCCGGACCCCTGCTGGACCACAAGAGACTTTTGGCAAATCTTGGGGGATCCTCCTGACCCCCACAAGACTTGCCCTATGTCACAGGGGCTACCAGTGCCATTGGTCGGCCCCTGTGACATAGTAAGGGAAAAGGCTATTGGCGCCATTTTGAATACTGGCAGCCGATGGCCCGAGTGCAGGAAATTGCTCCCAGAGAGTCCCCCTCAAGACTTGCCAAAAGTCCCTGGTGGTCCAGCGGGGGTCCTGGAGCCATCTCCTGCACTCGGGCCGTCGGCTGCCAGTATTCAAAATGGCGCCGACAGCCTTTGCCCTTACTATGTCACAGGGGCTACTGGTGCCATTGGTCGGCCCCTGTCAAATGGTGGGAGCGCAAGATGGTGCCAACCGTCCATTGCTCCTGCCATGTGACAGGGGCTGACCAATGGCACCAGTAGCCCCTGTGACTTAGTAAGGTCAAAGGCTATCGGCACCATTTTGAATACCAGCAGCTGACGGCATGATTCGGGCCCCCACTGGACCACCAGAGAGTTTTGGAAAGTCTTGGGGGGGGGGGGATCAGGAGGGTGGGGGTTGTAGTTAATTAAATTTTAGCCGGGAAACGAATAAGAATGGAACGCATGAATGGATCGGGGCCCCCCTTGCCAAATGCAACGTATCTGCCCCCCCCCCCCCCCCGAATACGAATACCAAATGTAATGTATGTGGTCCCTCTGCACAACCTTAACCTCTATCATATCCCCCCTCAGCTGTCTCTTCTCCAAGCTGAACAGCCCTAATCTCTTTAGCCTTTCCTCATAGGGGAGCTGTTCCATCCACTTTATCATTTTGGTCGCCCTTCTCTGTACCTTCTCCAGTCATAGGAGCACTCTGCTTTATCCTCTAAATAAAGTTTTTTTCCTAATCTTTTCTTCAACTTTGGATATTTGACGAATGAAGCTTCAAAATCTCTGCCTTCTCTGTAAGATCCAACAGAGGAATGACTGAGAACAAAATGGTCACTGGCTGCTCAAAGTGCTTTTAGTATCATTTTCATCTAAAAAGAATGATGAAGTCAATCCATGCAGTAGCCAGCTGGGTCTAGGTTGGGTGAAAAAGTGCTGAAACACGATTGCGGCTGATCCTTCCTTGACTCTTTCCCAATTAGCTACCCTTTATCTGGCTTCATTTTCCCCATAAACTTTAATGGGACTGAACCAAATGAGCTGAAAATAATTCAGATTTTTCAAGTGACTGCATCAATTCAGTTCACACGAATCAAAATGAAAATTGACTCCTTTGGGTGAAATATTACATTTAGATTATCCAAATGTACATCTTTAATCTACAGTATCTTATTTATATGAACACTGAAGTGACTGAAACTATAGTAATTTGTTGTGGCAAGCCCCAATAGCCCATGTGACTGCTATGGTAGTGAGAAAATGAAGGAGAGGTCAAGGGTAAGCTATGATAGTGAGAAGGTAAAGAGGAGGTCAAGTAATGCTCCTCTGGGGGTCAGGTGAGGTGGACTGGATGGGCTTAATTGTCCTTGTCTGATTTCATATTGTATCACAGAGGTAGGAGCAGGGTTGGAAGCCTTCAGTATCATAAATGACCCACACCCTTCACTTTCTTTAAGGCAGGACAGGGGAGAGATAATACATTTATAATGAAGGCCAGATAAAAGAAGTAGGTTATAATGCCTCAGAAACCAATTGGACCAGGGTTGGTGCCAGTACCAATGCTGAAAGTGGTGAAAAACTATCCAGCAAGACCATGGGAATCTGGAAGACTAGATGTTTAGGCACCAACCAGTGCTCCTACCATGTGACAGGGGCCGGCCAATGGCATGGATACCCTGTCACATGGTAAGGGCAAAGGGCCATCGGCGCCATCTTTATGAGTGGCAGCAGACGGCCCGAGAACAGGAGATCGCTCCCGGGACCACCACTGGACCACCAGGTAATTGATTGCTAGTATGGTTGTATTCACCAGGTAATTTTAAAATGTTTTGGGGGGATCGGGAGGGTGGGAGAAGCTAAGGAGTCATTTTTAAAGGGTCGGGTGAGCTTTTTTTTTTTATCGGGCCATCAGTGCCATTTTTGAGTGGCAGCCAAAATGGCGCCGATGGCCCGAGAGCAGGAGAGCGGGAGATCGGTCCCCGCGCCCCCACTGGACCACCAGGTACTCGTAAAAGGTTTGGGGGGTTCAGGAAGGTGGGGGAAGGTAAGGGATTAGTTTTATAGGGTTGGGGTGGGTTTAGGGGTTGTTTTGGTGTGCCGGTTTTCCCGCCCTTCCCCCAAATAACTCCCATTAGACACAAACGGGAGTAACAATTTTTCACGATAAATCGGGAAATTTTCTATTGTATCACGCACTCTAACGATTTTTGATGATTTAAAAAACATCGGACGATTTTTAAATCGTCAAAAAATGATTCACATCCCTCATGCCTAGATCTTTTTCCTGGGTGGTAGCTCCTAATATGGAAGCTAACATCGTGTAACTACAGCAAGGGTTATTTTTCCATATATGCAACACCTTGCACTTGTCCACATTAAATTTCATCTGCCATTTGGATGCCCAATCTTCCAGTCTTGCAAGGTCCTCCTGTAATGTATCACAGTCTGCTTGTGATTGAATTACTCTGAATAATTTTGTATCATCCGCAAATTTGATAACCTCACTCATCGTATTCCTTTCCAGATCATTTATATATATATATTGAAAAGCACCGGTCCAAGTACAGATCCCTGAGGCACTCCACTGTTTACCCTTTTCCACTGAGAATATTGACCATTTAATCCTACTCTCTGTTTCCTGTCTTTTAATCAGTTTGTAATCCACGAAAGGACATCGCCTCCTATCCCATGACTTTTTAGTTTTCGTAGAAGCCTCTCATGATGGACTTTTTCAAACGCCTTCTGAAAATCCAAATACACTATATCTACCGGTTCACCTTTATCCACAAGTTTATTAACCCATTCAAAAAAATGAAGCAGATTTGTTAGGCAAGACTTCCCTTGGGTAAATCCATATTGATTGTGTCCCATTAAATTATGTCTTTCTATATGCTCTACGATTTTGATCTTGAGAATAGTTTCCACTATTTTTCCCGGTACTGAAGTCAGGCTCACTGGTCTATAGTTACCCATCTTGGTAACTGTGTTTGCTTGTGTGACTGCATCAAGAGACTCTGCTAGCATGTAGCTTGATCTGTTTTTCCAGTAGGAGGTGTATTGGTGTTCTAGGGTCTGTAGTAATATTTTAGTGCTGTCCTTTCATAGGTAAGGTTAATGTTGTATAAGTCTTGAGTGTTAGTGCTGTTATAGTATGACAGCTTGCTCAAATGTTTCTGAGTGTGTTTGTGGCAGGGTTTTGTGGTGCATTACATTGTGCCTGATAGTGGAGAGAGTTTGTTTTGTTGTCAATTAAATCTAGACCCTAACTAGATTAATATAATCAAAAATCTTACAAGTCAATAGAAGAGAATAAGGTCCCTTCTGCTTACAAAGAAAGAGATCATTTTTATATTTGAAGATGTTGGGGGTAGGTTGTAGATTTTATAATTATTGTGCACCGCTTAGAAATATTTTATAATGAGTAGTATATCAAATTGAATGAAAGAGCAAATAAATAAGCAGTTGGGCAGAGGCTAAGGTTCACATCCATGTAGACCTAGGGGTCACACTTATGTTTATTTATAGATTATAAATAATAATCTTATATTTTAAGTAAAAAAAAATGAGAGCCTCCAAGTTCCTGTTGTGTATAGGATGAGGGCACACTTTTTTAGTTGGCCATAGGTGCCTGACCACGGTTCTGGTAGTGGGTAGTGTTAAATGGGGTTCACTACGAAAAACCTCAGGGATTAATCCTTGAACCAGTTCTTTCCAAAATTTTTGTGAGTGATATTTCGGAAGGATTGCTGGGAAAGCTTTGTCCTTATGTTGATAATACCAAAATCTGTAGCAGGGTGGCAGCCAAGATGGTGTGAAAAACATGAGGAGGGATCTTGTGATGCTCAAGAAACAGTCTAACCAAACAAAACAACATTCCCCCCAAAAACCTTTTTTTATATAATTTTATCAATATGCACTGCTTGAAAATATTTTTTTGAAAGTGGGAGGTGGGGTTTCATATTCAGCCAATCAATCATTGGTTCCATCCATGTAACCCTTGACATTTAACTATAATTATTAGGGATGTGAATCGTTTTTTGACGATTTAAAACAATCGTCAGATATATTTTAAATTGTCAAAAATCGTTAAGAGTCGCGATACAATAGAAATTCCCCCGATTTATCATGAAAAATCGTAAATCGGGGGAGGGCGGGGAAAACAGGCACACCAAAAAAAAACCCCTAAACCCACCCCGACCCTATAAAACTAATCCCTTACCTTCCCCCACCCTCCCGAACCCCCCCAAAGCTTTTTACGAGTACCTGGTGGTCCAGTGGGGGCGCGGGGACCGATCTCCCACTCTCGGTCCATCGGCGCCATTTTGGCTGCCACTCAAAAATGGCACCGATGGCTCGATAAAAAAAAACCCACCTGACCCTTTAAAAATGACCCCTTAGCTTCCCCCACCCTCCCGAGCCCCCCAAAACATTTTAAATTTACCTGGTGGTCTAGTGGTGGTCCCGGGAGCGATCTCCCGTTCTCGGACCGTTGGCTGCCACTCATAAAGATGGCGCCGATGGCCCTTTGCCCTTACCATATGACAGGGTATCCGTGCCATTGGCCGGCCCCTGTCACATGGTAGGAGCACTGGCTGGCCGGCGCCATCTTTAAAGATGGCCTCTGCTGGCCGCCACCATCTTTAAAGATGGCCTCTGCTGGCCGCCGCCGTATTAAAAGATGGCCGCCGCCATCTTTAAAGATGGCACCGCCCATCCAGTGCTCCTACCATGTGACAGGAGCTGGCCAATGGCACGGATACCCTGTCACATGGTAAGGCAAAGGGCCATCGGCGCCATCTTTATGAGTGGCAGCCGACAGCCCGAGAACGGGAGATCGCTCCCGCGACCACCACTAGACCACCAGGTAAATTTAAAATGTTTTGGGGGGCTCGGGAGGGTGGGGGAAGCTAAGGGGTCATTTTTAAAGGGTCGGGTGGGGTTTTTTTTATCGGGCCATCGGCGCCATTTTTGAGTGGCAGCCAAAATGGCGCCGATGGACCGAGAGCGGGAGATCGGTCCCCACGCCCCCACTGGACCACCAGGTACTCGTAAAAAACTTTGGGGGGGGGTTCGGGAGGGTGGGGGAAGGTAAGGGATTAATTTTAAAGGGTCGGGCCTCACTAAAAAAAAAAAATAATGATGTGAATCGGAACCAATTCTAATTCATATCACCCACATCACCCACGATCAGATTTTTCCCCCCCTCTAGCCGAACCCGATCGTTAAGACGATCGGGCACATGATTCACATCTCTAATAATCATAAACACCCAGCCAACCACCCATAAATCCAAACAGTCAATCTTTTATTTAATTTCCAAAACATTTTTTTTAAATCTTTTTCTCAAAAAATGCCATAAAACAACAGATTACCGACAATCAAAAAATATTTAATGTGAAAAATACTTGCACTGCTGTAGTAAGAGGTATGCTTGTATAACCGCACTGAGAAATATACTTGTTGTATAAAATCCTGACATGGCCACGTTTCAGATCCTCAAATCCTTCATCAGGAAAAAGTCATGTTACATGAATAACTCTTTAATATAAACCTTAAGACAACTTTAGACTAAATAATTCATTGAGGTTTGTGTTCTTTCTGTTCAAAGGGATTTTTTTTATGTTTTACTTGTCTGTTTTTAATCCATTTTTATTTACCTTATGAATGTTTTATAGTATGTTCACGGTTTGATATTGTATATTTGCTTTTTCTTTGAATATAGTATTTTCATTATTTTATGATTAGTGTTTCTTGCCTTGAGTGTCTTCCAAAAGGTGAATAACAAAATATAGAAAAGGATGCATGGATAATAAATACATGAATATCCCAGAAACCCCCACACCACATCTCGGAAGACCCTTTTTATGCTGTGCAAATTGATGCAGTCAATGAAATTCCGTTCTTCTTGTTAGGCACCTGAAGATCACCGTAGAGTGCGTATGGCTAAAGTACGTGCATGTATGCAAGCTCATTTTTTTATGCACCTAAATCCCAACAACATGTTTGAAAATGTAGCCCAAATGCCCTTATTTCCTGCAGTTTTCAGTTGTTCCGAGGATGTTGTGAATTCTGTAAGGTCTGTATTTGTAATAAATGGAATAAAGGGTGAAAGTTTAAAGTGATATAATATGCATGGAAATAGCCTGCTTCCTCCAGTGACTGTTGACTGTGCCATGGGAGTCTTTTGGTATCATGGGTTTTTATTCTCCATGACATACATTGGAAGAAACAGAGAGCATGAGGAAGTACTTTCTCTAGCGTTATAGCTGCTATAACTGAGTTCTCCACATAGGGGTTTTCAAATCGATTAATTCATCTGTCGAAGCTCAGCATTTCAGTTTTCAATTGTGTATGTAAGCACCTATTAGAATGCAGGGTTTATATCACACATGCCTTGTTTCCTCTAAATGTCCTATTTTTCTGTGACAGTCAGTTTATCACCTCACCTCCTGTCTTTATTAGTCTAACTGCAATCGTGTCCCTTCCAAATGTAAGACAATATATATATATATATATATATATATATACCACAGCCCCAGGAAGGGCTCACAGCACGTACGCATTGTCTCCATCTCAATGTATTATATAAATACCTAACAGCATTACGTGTTTTTTTTTCTTTGCAACTGTCAGTTTGAAAAATGCTCCTTTTGCTTGCACTACATGGTTTCAAGAAAAAAATATCAATTCTTCTCTCGTCAAAACCAAACCCACTTTTTCCTCATCAAGATTTTACTGCCTATATTAACTCTTAGCTTTCCCAACCCCATTACTTAAAATTTGGTGACACTATACAGAAAAACCCAGGATGAATACAGACAGAAGGTTGTAAGCAGAAATGTGACTGGGGTCAAGTGTTCATGATCTTTTGTTGCTGCATGAATATTTTCATTATTTTTTGCTGCTCTCAAACTTTGTGGCAGACGTTATCAAACTTGAGAAAATAAAAAAAGAATATTAATAAAATAAAAAAAATTGACCGGAGCAATTAAATAAGAATTACATTGCCAGACAAATCCACCAACCTATTTTTATGGATATTTTTTTCTCTTCTTGTGTAATTCTCGTTTAACTTTCTTTACCAACAAATAATAATTCTAACTTTTAGCCTGCCTTTCCAAATGGTGCCCAAGGTAGCTTCCAACATTTTTAGAATACAGGTGCAATAATTCCTGGCACAAAAGAGCTTACAATCTGGGACGGTAACTTTCAAACAGGCGTGTGGGCACACATGTATGTGTGTGTGTTGGCGCATGCCCAGATATGTAGCCATTTTATAACATGCGCGAACATACGCGTGCACATGTTATAAAAATAGCCTAGGCACGCAGATATGAATGCCTAATTTTAAGTTTGTGCAAGCCCAGCAACGTAAAGTCAGGTTTGAGCTGTGTAAGTGAGGGAATTTTATAACAGGTGCCTCTCCATACCCTATCAAGCTCGATCTGTTTGTACACCATTTCACCCAGTCTTCAACTAGGACCTCCAAAGCTCCCTGATTCTTTTGCCCGCATACACCCCAGCAACCTTAGACCCTTTAAATCCCTCACAGGTATCTGTAACTTTGGCTTGTTTTACTTACACCTCCTCCATAGCAGAAGTAAAGCTACGCGGCACTGGACCTGGATGCCCAGGATGCCCATGCCACACCCCTTTTCCTGTGATGCAAGATATTCATTCATCGGCACTTGTGTGCACATCTGGACTCCTTAGAAAATCATATGGATGCACACATGTGCTACATGCTTGCGTATCTCCCGATTTTGGTGCATGAGCGCCTTTTAAAATTCACCTTTAAATGTGTACTAGTGAAGAATGCAGAAGAAAATGTGTTTTGTTTGCCACCATGGTTTGTTTCTTTCAAATGAAAAAAAAAATAGTTTGTGTCATTTGTTCATTTATTTTCCATTAAAGCCAACGGGGGAGGGAATGCATCCTATTTTGGGCTCCAAAATGGGAGTTTTCTTTTCAAGTTTAGTGAAACTTGGAGGCAAACATCAGCTGTAGAGGGAAGAGTATGCCAAGATATCAAGATTAGGGCAAAGTGGTACCAAGAATGCCAAGAACACCCCAAGGCTACAAAAGAAGGGCAAAAAGGCACCAACAACAGTGTCACAAATCTCCAATGCACCAAAAATGGTACAAAACAGCACCAATAGTGACATGAATAGCCCAAGGCACCTTGAGAAGAGGAAAGAAGCACCCAAAGTGGCAAGGAATATTGCAATGCACCTACAGAGTCCAAATAGCACATGACCCTAAAGCACCATAAGAGGGACAAAGCAGCCACCCATAGTGGTAAGATCACCCCAAGGCTCCAACTGAGGGACAAAGGGCATTGACAGAATTGCTATGAAAACTCCAAGGACCATGGGAAGGATGTAAGAGCATTCTGGCTGTGGCATGCTATCCCATTGATCACTAAGATTGATCTCACTGGGTAGGTGGGTGGATGCCACTGTTGGGAAGCGCTAGGAGAGCGGTTCCATTTCCGAGGAGAATTTGTGTTCTTGGACCATGGCTCGACCCCAGAGGAACTACGAAGAGGTGCCGAGGCAGGCGAGGCATGCACGAGCATGGGCAGGACAGGAGGAAGGCTGGACTGAAGACAAGCAATGGAATAAGGAAATGGAATGAGGCTGGACCCGGCCTCTGCTGGACCTGAACGCACCAGTGTGACCCAGCAACACAATGCTGGTCACGAGAGTAGCCCTCCAGCCACTCGGAAGCCCTTTCGGACCCGCTGCTTGGGAACAACGAGTGCATGAGGCCAAACGGAGGCTGAGGGCAGGAACAAGAAGACTCAGACATAGACTCGGATACTCAGAGGGTTCAGACGTAGACAAGGATACTTGACAAGGACCTGGATGCACAGAGGAAGTCTCAGGCAAGGACTTGGATGCACAGACGAGGACGCAAGCGAGGACTTGGATGCACAGAGGAAGACTCAGGCGAGGACTTGGATGCACAGACGAAGACGCAAGCGAGGACTTGGATGCACAGACGAAGACTCAGGCGAGGACTTGGATGCACAGACGAAGACTCATGCAAGGACTTGGATGCACAGACGAAGACTCAGGCGAGGACTTGAATGCACAGATGAAGACTCATGCAAGGACTTGGATGCACAGACAAAGACTCAGGTTAATCAGGAGTTCAAGCAAGGCTTCAGGTTACTCAGGAGTTTCAAGCAAGGTTACAGAAGTCAGGCGAAAGCACTGGGTGAGAACTGCACCGCAGCGCGCCTTACACAGCCGCACATGGCTGGTTGCAGATCACGCTGTCCATGAAGCAGCCTCCAGACGAGTTCATGGAGATTGAGACTGGAACACAGCGAAGATTCCATAGAGGTCTGCACCGGGGCGCACCCTACACAGCTGCCTGTGGCTGGTTGTAGACCACGCTGACACGGAACAGGTTCTGGCAGAGTCTTAGGCATGAATGGAGCAGGCACAAGGGGACTTCGTAGACCAGGAAATCCTACCTCCAGGCTAGTCCTGGCGCAAGGCAAGATGCCACTTGCAATCCTGGCTGAGCCGGCTGCTCTTCTACACAGCAAAATGCCACCAATGTGTGGCAGACTCCACCGCCTCTGCACTCCTTTATGCTTTTTAAGCGCATGTGCGACCGTTTAATTTAAAGTGTTCATGGTAGGAAAAGCCCTGCAGAGTCCTTGGATAATGTTGGACTTGCTGGCTATAAAAGGCCCTTGTTATCCTTGCCTCAATGCCGTGGCAACAGGCCTCCCGACTGCCTTAGTAGTGTGAGTTGCTTCAGTGTTCCTGTATCTGCATTCTTCAGTTCCTGTGTTCTTCATTGCCAGTATCCACGTGCTCCAGCTCCTGCAACTTCATTTTCAGGTCTTTGTCTTCACCTCCAGTGGCTGTTGTCCTTGTTCTTTAGTTCTTGTGATCCGTCCTTCAGTTCTTCATTTTTCCTCACCTCCTTGCCTCCCTGCCCTGCCTATTCCATCCTGCCTTCCTATTGGACAGATGCCGGATATTTGAGTCGGTTTGCTTTCCAGACCTCCTTGAATGCTGCCCTCCACTGACCACAGCCTGCTTATTGACATTCCTGAACGCCACCTGCCACCGATCTCCACTTGACTCTTGGCCTTCTCTGAACACCATCTGCCATTGGTCCCAGCCTGTCTCAGAATGAGCCTGGTCTCTGTCCACTCTGACTCTGCTAGGTTGAAGAATATCCATAGTCTGCAGAGGCCCCCCGCCTTCTAAGACTTGCTGGCCCTGGCATCCGAAGGCTCAACCGGAGGGGAGCGAGGGTTGGTAAAAGTGAAGCTCTAGTTGGGCCTCTGTCGTGTCCAAGCCTGCCTGCTGACGGTGGGGAACTGCAAGGCTCCTCCCTGCCAGTTTCACTAACTCTACCTCGGTTCAAGGGCCCATGCCCTCAACAGGTAGTGCTTTGAAGATATGGAAACTATAGAAATGATTATATTCATGTATCCTTGTCAGACTGTTTCCTAGTGGAGTCAAGGGAATTACATTTATTGTCTGACTAAAGCTGACATATTATGTGATACAAAAAATTTTTATTTAACGTTATTTTCATCCACTTTGATATAAATTTTAATATAGCACAGAGTCCTCCTTGTTTTCTTGAGATCTCCCCAGAAGACCATGCTAACCGGTGTTGTCTTGTGACGTGATGCTGCATGTCACTGATTAAAAGATGCCAAAGTATCTTTCCCCTACTGATGCACTTACAATAGTGAATGCACAGCACAACACACAAGGCTTCCTTTGCTCCGAAGTGCTCCCACATCTCAGATATCTGTCGGGACCTCCTCTTCCTCACTGCTGCTAGGGCTGAGACTGGGGGAGATCCAGGAAGCAAAAGGCCAGGGGCATCACTGAAGCCCTCCACTACCTCCTCTTCCTAGGGGGATTCTTTGCCCCATCAGTGTTACTTTATGCCTCTTCTACCTGCTCAATAAAGGATAGCACGCTAGTACTAGCTAAACCTCCCCTCTTCTCCTCAGCTACTTGCTGTTCTATACCCTCTGCATCTGAGAAGCCTCACACGATTCATCTGAATCAGTGCTTCCATACAGGGATCAGGAGGAAGACTATGCTGCTCTCTCCACTGAGTCTGCCTTTTCCTGCACCTGCCACCATAGTAATAGAGCTAACAGTGGCAGTAGGCAGCCCCAGATGTACTAGTAGGATCTGCACTTACAGGTGCCATTCCAGAAGTAGGCAAAGCTTTTTCTCTTCCTCTGCTATTGTAACCTCCTTCTCCTCCTTTTCCTGTGGCATGCTGCAGACTTCATACAGTCATTACTGGAATACCTATGAAAAGATGTTTGGGTGTGGTTTTTTTTAACAAGTACTCCTTTGCTCTCTCTTTCTCTCTCTCTCTCTGTTTCTCTCTCACACACACATCAGCATGGAAACTAAAAGGCCACTCACATCCACAGAGATTACTGCAGTTCACAGAATCATGTGCTCTTCTTCAGAAATAAGCCACTCTGCTGCAATGCCTGTGCTGGTAGTGCTACTGTTTTGTTTTTTTGTTTTTTTCCAGAAACGATGATGACATAGTGAGAATCCCTTTTTTTTTTTTACACTGAGACTCAGAGTGAAGTAGAAATTCAAGCCTGGCTCCTTTGCTGTGCATTGTAGCATGTATACTGCACTTGTGCAGTTTATATCTCTCTGTGTCCCTGTCAGCACACTGACTATTGTAGCCAGTATCAGATCCCTCACAGACTTTTTCCAGCTTTTTCAATGTTAACACAGTTGCTCTGTGTAATCACTGTTGTATCACCGAACACAGCAATTGTAAGAAAAGGACACAGCAAATAGAGTGTAGACCACAGTTCTCCTAGTCCCTCCTCAGTCTCTTTTCCCTCCATTTTTCTTCAGATTGCAGAGCTAAAATCTACAACCACCCTGTTCTCCCACCCAGAGACAAATCATCTCAAAATGGAACCTGAAAAATTCATCTTTCATGCTTAGCTTAAAAAAAGAAAAGAAGTTAGTTTATATAGTTGAACAGTCTATGTCTGTGACACACATTCCTCTTTCCTAATTTGTTTTATATGTGTGTGCTCTTTACTCCACACTATTTTTTGTGCTTAATCCATAGAGATGCAGCTTGGATAGGCTACTTAGAAAAATGTTTCGCCTTGACTAGTCCTGGCTTCTTCCCCGTTCCTTTCCTGTCCTGGCTGCAGCCAGTCTAGGGTCGAGTGACATCACTGGTTGCTGGTTGCCTTCAGAAGAAAAAAAAAAGCCTGCAGTTTTGCGTGTTTTAATGGGAAACAAAAACAAATGCAAACAAACATTTTGATTGATTTTAAGGGACACTGGCAAACAAATGAATCTGCCCGATGAGGCTTGGATTCCTTATTCATTTTAAAGAATTGCACATCCCTAATGGATACCTGAGGCAATCGAAGATAAACTAACTTGTCCAAGGTGTATTGGAGGGAGTGGGATTTGAGTCTTGGTTTCTTTGGTTCTTAGCCTATTGCTCTAATCAGTTGGCCACGTCTCCTAATTATTAATCTAAGTTATTATTATTATTATTATTATTATTAATAATATTAATTCTTCACCAAAGGTGATGAATATCAGTTATGAATCAACAACTGCAAAGTAATGTGTCTTATATTATTGTTGAATATTGCTCAAACATGTCTGTGCCTGGTTCCACATGTTGGCAAAGTGTAAATGACTGCATCATACACACTATTCTGGTATTTCAGATAATGTAATTGCTCACAGGTTATTTAATAAAAATGGGCTTATGATAGGAGCATTTTCCCTAAATGAGGTCTGAATAAAATTATATTCTTCCAAGCATGGTTAAATTAGTGCCTGAGGACACTCGTGGGAAGCAAGATTATATCAACGCTTCGGCTTTGTTACTGTTCACTCACTTATCAATCAATCCTCAGGATGCATGGTTTTGTCTTCCATGTTTGGAAACTCTTTTTACAATTGCCTCTATTATTATTTATAATAGGAATTGTTTTTCTGTATAATACTCATAACCAAAACCCTTTATATTTTTCAGCATGCCATGTAATTTCTGCCCAGATGTTAGAAACTGATTGGAGAAAGGCTCACTATCAAATAATTCATAAATAAATACATGCATGCCCTAATAAATAATGAAGAAATACAAAGAAAAGCGACACCACCTGCAATCCACACACTGGCCCGGCCCTTTGTCTCACTGCAGCTCTTGCTTTTCTTTTTGAAAATAGAAACATAGAAATGATGGCAGAAAAGGACCAAATGGTCCATTCAGTCTGCCCAGCAAGCCTATGGTAGTATCTTCTGCACCATGTAGGTTACCCTAGGGATGTGCAGAGGGACGCCATATGTTGCATTTGTGATTCGGATTCGTCGGGGAGCAGATATGTTGCATTCGGCCGTATGGCGCCCCGATGCGTTAATACGGCGATTTCTATTCGTGTACCAGCTAAAATTAAAATTAAATACAACCCCCCACCCTCCTGACCCCCCCTAGACTTACCAAAACTCCCTGGTGGTCCAGCGGGGAGTCCGGGAGCCATCCAATGCACCCTCACACCCTCGGTGCCGGTTTCATTATGGCGCCGATAGTCTTTGTCACAGGGGCTACCGGTGCCATTGGTCAGCCCCTGTCACATGGTCATTGGCGCCATCTTGTGCTCCTACCATGTGACGGGGCTGACCAATGGCACCAGTAGCCCCTGTGTCATAGTATGGGCAAAGGCTATCGGCGCCATTTTGAGTACTGGCATCGGATGGCCGGCATGCAGGATGTCGCTCCGGGACCCCCGTTGAACCCCCAGGGACTTTTGGCCAGCTTGGGGGGGCCTCCTGACCCCCACAAGACTTGCCAAAAGTCCAGCAGGGGTCCGGGAGTGACCTCCTTCACGCCGGCCGTCCGATGCCAGTACTCAAAATGGCGCCGATCGCCTTTGCCCTCACTATGTCACAGGTACCGACGGTCGGCCCCTGTGACATAGTGAGGGCAAAGGGGATCTGCTGCCAGTATTCAAAATGATAACGATACGTTTCGCTTCCCCACAAATACTACGAATAGTGCAATATACGTTGTGGATTGCTGATGGTCCGCGCCCCCACTGGATCACCAGGTACTCGTAAAAAGTTTTGGGGGGGTTCGGGGGGGGGGGGGAAGGTAAGGGATTAGTTTTATAGGGTCGGGATGGGTTTAGGGGTTATTTTGGTGTGCCGGTTTTCCCGCCCTCCCCCCAAATAACTCCTGTTAGTGGACACTAACCCGAGTAACGATTATTCACGATAAATCGTGAAAATCTCTATTGTATCGTGCACTGTACCGATTTTTGACGATTTAAAAAATATCGGACAATTTTTTTAAATCGTCAAAAAATGATTCACATCCCTAGTAGAGATGTGCTTCGGGTAAAAATTTCATGTCGGGCTTTGTTTCGGGGCTGCCCCCCCCCCCCCCCCCCCCCAGGGAATTTTGCTTTCCCGCGGTTCGTTGTTTTTTTTTCGGGGGCCCTAATTTTCGGGTTAGGGCGCATTATCGTGAGTTAGCGCGCACTAACTCAAAAATGAATTTTTTCCGAAATTTCAGAAAAAATTCAATCGTTTTTTAGTTCTCCTGCAGCTTGCTCCTTCTCAATCTTCTGGCAGGAGAGCATAACCCACATCCTGAGTCCATCTATCTACACTAAGGAAAACAAAATTATCAGGTAAGTAATTTCTCAATTTTTCCCCTGCCATTGAAGCAGAAAGCCATGATGGATTTGCATCAAGAGTATGAAGGCTTATTGGTGAAGGGTAGTAACCACCACACCAGCAAGTTACCCCCATTCACTCTTTTCTTCATTTCCATCCTCTAGCCTTTAGGGATCCACAGTGTTTATCATGTGCCCCTTTGAATTCTTTCACAGTTTCGTCATCACCACCTCCTCTGGAAAGGTATTCCAGGCATCCAACACCCTCTCCATGAAGAAATATTTCCTGACATTGGTTCTGATTCGTCCTCCCTGGAGTTTCATTTTGTGACCCCCTAGATCTACTGATTTCTTTCCAAAGAAAACGGTTTGTCAAATGTGCATCACTAAAACTTTTCAGGTTTCTGAACATCTGTATCATATCTCCCCTGCACCTCCTCTTTTCCAGGGTATACATGTTCAGATTCATCAGTCTCTCCTCATAGGTCTTCTCATGCAGAACCCACACCATTTTGGTCACTCTTCTCAGTACTGCCTCCATCCTTTCTTTGTCCTTCTTGAGATATGGACTCCAGAACTGAACACAATGCTCCAGGTGAGGCCCCATCAAGGACCTGCAGAAGGACATCATCACCTCCTTTTTCTTACTGGTAATTCCTCTATCTATGCAGCCCAGCATTCTTCAGGGTTTAGCTATTGCCTTGTCACATTGCTTTGGCATCTTCAGATCTCCAGACACTATTACCCCAAGATCCCTCTCTTGGTCCGTGCACATCAGTTTTTTACCCCTCATCATGTACATCTCTTTTGGCTTTCTGCACTCCAGATGCATGACTCTGCACTTCTTGCCATTGAATCCCAGCTGCCAAATCTTCGACCACTCTTCCTGCTTTCTTAAATCCCTTTTCATCCTCTCTACTCCTTCAAGCATATCCATTCTATTGCAGATCTCAGTATCATCTGCAAATAGACAAATTTTACCTTCTATCCCTTCCGCAATATCGATCACAAAGATATTGAATATAACCTGTTCCAAAAGCAAACCCTGTGGCACTCCACTTAACATGGTTTTCTCTTCGGCGTAGGTTACATTTACCATTACACGCTGTCTCCTATCAGTCAATCAGTTTGTAGTCCACGCCACCACCATGGCACTCACTCACTCCCAAGCTTCTCATTTTATTCAGAAGCCTCCTTGTCTACTCTGCCCTTCGTACATGAAGAGCATATCAAACAAGAACTAGACAACACCACAAGGGCTGAATGAAAATGTATTCTTTTTTAAGGAAAGCATAACAGCTATTTCTTATTAAATAAGCATTAATTTTACTAAACATGGGGACGGTAACTTTGAAACATCCATGCAGGCGCACATGTATGCGCGTATGCTGGCTCGTGCCAATGATGTGGCCATTTTATTACATACTCTCGTATATGCGCACATGTATGTGCCAGCCTATTTTATACCATGTGCGCATAATTTTATACCATGTGCGTATAATTTTATACCATGTGCGTATAATTTCCAACTTTGGTTCTATTTAACCGACGTGATATGTACTAGTACAGGAACATCGGTATATAAAAGCCTTAAATAAATAAATAAATAAATAAATAAATAAATAAATCAATCCTGTGAGACATCTCTGAATGGGGGGCGGGGTGCAGGGCATTTTGACCCTATAGTAACCTGAATTCATTTCCGAACTCTCAACTTCTATATCCTTTTGGGTAGAGCTGAGAAAATATACCATTGTAATCTAATGAAGGGGCCGATGCAAAAAAAAAAAAAAAATGCACTGAAAGTGGGTGGTGAGTGTTTAGCACCCGCTTTCCTAACATGCGCCCAGGCACCTCTCCTAGGGGCGCCATGCAATATTTAAATTAGGAGTGGCACTGCCAAGGAGGCGCTAGGGTCAATTGTGCCCCTAGTGGCGCCTTGGCAATGGGCGTCCAGGAGAGGTTGGCGGTCTGCAGGTTCGGAAAACAGACACTGGTTAACTGAGCATCCATTTCCCTAACCTGAATGCTGGCTCTCTTTTTTTCTTTTCTAATTTTTTTTTTTTAAATCCTTTAAACTTTTTGTTCCTCCATCTTAATATCGCCACGATATCGTGTAAAATGTGTGGATTGGACGAACATTTTTTTTTTTGCATGTGGGGTGACTAACTAATAGCCTCATCAACATGCATTTGCATGTGCTGAGCACTATTAGTTTTGCGGTGCTTTGGAGGCACATCGTGGACGCGCTAATCCCCTTATAGCATAAGGGGCTGTGGATGGCGTCCAAAATGTGCATCCGACCGCGGGTTAAACAGTACGCTCGGCTGAGCTCACTGTTTTGCATCAGCCCCATTGTGAGTGAGCGTTTCCCTACCTTAACAAGCACAAGAACCAGAATCCCAAGTGGAAAAGCACAACCCAATTCAGAAAATCTGAAACTCATATATCTTCATTCTCGTATGTGCTTCAGGTAATCTTCTGTAATATCCTTCCCCAAAAGGGACACGTGCATAGCCTTCTGTCCCTCCCATGATAGGTTTTTTTTCATAATTATTTTGTTCTTTTTTAAATTGTATTTAGCCCATCAACATCCCTCACCCCTTCTTTCCTCATCTAAGAAATGGAACATAAGAACATAAGAACATGCCATACTGGGTCAGACCAAGGGTCCATCAAGCCCAGCATCCTGTTTCCATCAGTGGCCAATCCAGGCCATAAGAACCTGGCAAGTACCCAAAAATTAAGTCTATTACATGTTACTGTTGCTAGTAATAGCTGTGGTTATTATCTAAGTCAACTTAATTAATAGCAGGTAATGGACTTCTTCTCCAAGAACTTATCCAATCCTTTTTTAAACACAGCTACACTAACCACATCTTCTGGCAACAAATTCCAGAGTTTAATTGTGCGTTGAGTGAAAAAGAACTTTTTCCGATTAGTTTTAAATGTGCCACATGCTAACTTCATGGAGTGCCCCCTAGTCTTTCTATTATCCGAAAGAGTAAAAAACCGATTCAATCTACCTGTTCTAGACCTCTCATGATTTTAAACACCTCTATCATGTCCCCCCTTAGCCATCTCTTCTCCAAGCTGAAAAGTCCTAACCTCTTTAGTCTTTCCTCATAGAGGAGCTGTTCCATTCCCCTTATCATTTTGGTCGCCCTTCTCTGTACCTTCTCCATCGCAATTATATCTTTTTTGAGATGCGGCGACCAGAATTGTACACAGTATTCAAGGTGTGGTCTCACCATGGAGCGATACAGAGGCATTATGACATTTTCCGTTTTATTCACCATTCCCTTTCTAATAATTCCCAACATTCTGTTTTCTTTTTTGACTGCCGCAGCACACTGAACCGACAATTTCAATGTGTTATCCACTATGATGCCTAGATCTCTTTCTTGGGTATTAGCACCTAGGGATGTGAATCGTTTTTTGACGATTTAAAATATCGTCCGATATATTTTAAATCGTCAAAAAATCGTTAGGGCCACGATACAATACCAATTCCCCTGATTTATCGTTAAAAAATCGTAAATCAGGGGAAGGGGGAGGGCAGGAAAACCGGCACACTAAAATCCCCTAAAACCCACCCCCGACCCTTTAAATTAAATCCCCCACCCTCCCGAAACCCCCCCCCCAATGCTTTAAATTACCTGGGGATCCGGCGGTGGTCCAGAACGGCGGCGGTCCGGAACGGCCCCCTCAATAGAATCGTGTTGTCTTCAGCCGGCGCCATTTTTCAAAATGGCCACCGCAAAATGGCGGCAGCCATAGACAAAAACGATTCGACGGAGGAGGTCGTTCCGGACCCCCGCTGGACTTTTGGCAAGTCTTGTGGGGGTCAGGAGGCCCCCCCAAGCTGGCCAAAAGTTTCCTGGGAATCCAGCGGGGTTCCGGGAGCGATTTCTCGCCGCGAATCGTTTTCGTACGGAAAATGGCGCCGGCAGGAGATCGAGTGCAGGAGGTCGTTCAGCGGCGGTCCGGAACCCCCGCTGAACGACCTCCTGCAGTCGATCTCCTGCCGGCGCCATTTTCCGTACGAAAACGATTTGCGGCGAGAAATCGCTCCCGGAACCCCGCTGGACTCCCAGGAAACTTTTGGCCAGCTTGGGGGGGCCTCCTGACCCCCACAAGACTTGCCAAAAGTCCAGCGGGGGTCCGGAACGACCTCCTCCGTCGAATCATTTTTGTCTATGGCCGCCGCCATTTTGCGGCGGCCATTTTGAAAAATGGCGCCGGCTGAAGACAACACGATTCTATTGAGGGGGCCGTTCCGGACCGCCGCCGTTCTGGACCTCCGCCGGATCCCCAGGTAATTTAAAGCATTTGGGGGGGTTCGGGAGGGTGGGGGATTTAATTTAAAGGGTCGGGGTGGGTTTTAGGGGGGGTTAGTGTGCCGGCTCATGATTTTAACGATTTTTCACGATAGTTTACACACCCAAACGGCAACAATACGATTCCCTCCCCCTCCCAGCCGAAATCGATCGTTAAGACGATCGAGGACACGATTCACATCTCTATTAGCACCTAATATGGAACCTAACATTGTGTAACTATAGCATGGATTATTTTTCCCTATATGCATCTACGTATAAGGCACCCTCAGTTATTCTGTCAATATCTTGAATCAGCACCTTTCAGCAACTGTTTTATTCCCCTCAAAAAGCAGGTGGCATCATGAATTGTCCTCACCTCTATTAGTCCTCTCCCCCACCACTACTCAGTAACCCTCTTCACTCTTCATTGCTCTTTCAGTCCCTGAATTCTTTCACCTTCCCTCCATCATCTTTCTAAGTTACCTTTCTGCATCCCTGTTCTCTTAATTTATTTGCTGGGCATGATTGCATCACTGCATCTACGTATATGGCGCCCTCAGTTATTCCGTCAATATCTTGATTCATGGACAGAGGTGCTCAAGTAGGATTGTGCTTTTGTTTGAAGTGAAAGGGAAAAATAATGAAATTTCCTGTTCCATTTCAATCCGTTTTTACAAGGAAAGAAAAACTGACAAAATGTTGCTTCTTTTTATTCATTTCAGTTTTAAAAAATGAAGCCACCAGTCTGCTGAGGAAAGAAGCCACTCCAGTTCCCTCCGGCCCCGGACCTTCTTACCTTGTAGTTGAGAATTTCTTCACAGGGCAGAAGTGATCTCTGGTCGCTCCTGCCTCACCACTGTTGGTACTGGAAATGGCGCCAGCAAACAGAGGCTGGTGCATTTGATAAATTTTGTACTGCAAAATTGAAAACAGCAGCACTTCCTGTGAAAGTAGGAGCAGGTCAGAAGAATACAAAGATCACCTTTGATCTATGAAGATATTTTCCATACAGGGTAAGAGGGTCCAAGGATGAGGGCAAGGAACAGAGAAAGACCAAGGTGTTTATTTTTCATTCTAAAGAAATAAAACAACAAATGAAATTTAAAAAAAAAAGCAAACAAAAGTTCTGTGCACATCACTACTGTCATGTTTCTCTATTCTCTCACAGACTTATGCATGATGTTGTATCTCTAGAATTTACTACTGCTAGGAATGTACAACGGCAAGACCCAGCAAAAGACATGACAGCTTGATAGATGTTGCATGTAAAATTATGGGCCATTTCTTTATGAAAACACAGGATTTAAAACATCAGAAGCTAAAAGATCCCAGTGCTACTTTTATCTGCAGTTCCTTCACCCCCATCTAGTGGACAGACTCTTAACTGCATGAGAGCATGGTCCACCGATAAGCCCCTGTTTCATACATCAGACAACTTTCAGGCTTCCTCAAACTATTCCTGTGCCTCTCCGTGCAGCTGCAGGTAGCCTCATTACAACTTTTTTTTTTCTTTCTTGATAAGAAAACAGTTTCAGTTTAAGATGGAACATGTTTGCATTCCCCCAGAGTAATAGGTCCACTTGTATTGAGCATGCACAATAGCCCATCCAGGCACCAAGTTTGCTTATTTTTAATAGCCGATGCCATGCCGTCCCCGTGGAAAGGTTTTCAGAGCAGGAGCTTACCAGTAGGCAGTGAACAGCGTTCCCTCTCAGATCTGTCTCGGGGGCCTGCAGCAAATGCCAGTCTCGGCCTTTGTTGTACGTGATGAAAGTCTTCACGCGACTGTCAATCTTCTTGTTAGCCAAGAACATCCCCTTTATCCCTGCTACCTAGGAAAAATGGACACAGCTGAACAAATACATCAGTGGGAGGAGAGGCTTTTCTGCATGTTCAACCATCTGAAACTCACTGGCAGCAGTAGGTGAGGAACGGTTCACAACTGATGGGGGGGAGATACAAAGAAGATTAGGAACTCCAAAGGGGCATTATAGAAAGAGAAATCACAGTGGCATCCTCTGTCACTTTATGCGTTCATTCAGAGACAAAGCATGAAAGGTGATCTGGGGAAGGTGACTGCTTAATAATTGTACATTTTCATCAGGGTGCCCGACTTCAAAAGTAAGACGGTACTTTTTTGCCTGCACAAACCTAGATGATTTTCAAACATAAAATGTCCGCACAGTGTGTTTTAGTATCATCTGGCTGTGCAACTTTTAAGCGCACGCATATGCTTAAAAGTTGCATAGCAAGATGATAGTGGTAAGCAGTGTTGAGCAATAGCATAAAGCTTGCATGTTAGTGTATATTTTTGAAACTTTAAACATATGCACACACATAGTTTCAAACTATACTGTCAAAATGCCTTTTAAAAAAATGTAGATAATATCACAGGTACATTGTTGCAATATTTGTATATCTTGAGGCACCTGCAGAGTCAGTCAATCTACCCATGTAAATTATTATATTAGGTGCCTAGATCCTGACTAAATTTTTGAAAATGTACCCCTTATTGTGACACGGGACACTGGTTTTGAAAAGCTGCAAACTGGATGGAGGCAGGAAAGGTAAACTGGTTCTTACCTGCTAATTTTCATTCCTGTAGTACCACAGATCAGTCCAGACAAGTGGGTTTTGCATCCCTACCAGCAGATGGAGGCAGAGAACTAAAAGCTTTTCAGGTACTACTACTTAAGCGAGGGTGCCATCTGTAGTCCCTCAATGTTAGAGATGTGAATTGGAACTGGAATTGGTTCCGATTCACATCGTTAATTTTTTTTTGAGTGGCCAGATCGCGGTTTTGTTTATCAGCTGCGACCGAGCCGATAAACAAAAAAACCCACCCAACCTTTAAAACTGTTCCCTTAGCTTTCCCCACCCTCCCGAACCCCCCCCCCCCCAAAAAAAAAACTTTTTACAAGTACCTGGTGGTCCAGTGGAAGTCCCGGGAGCGATCTCCTGTTCTCGGGGCCGTCGGCTGCCACTAATAAAAATGGCGCCGATGGCCCTTTGCCCTTACCATGTGACAGGGTATCCGTGCCATTGGCCAGGCCCTGTCACATGGTAGGAGTAATGGACGGCCGGCGCCATCTTTAAAAATGGCGCGGGCCATCCAGTGCTCCTACAAGTTACTTCGAGAAAACGACCAGAATCGGCTGTCCCACACACAAAATCTTCTTTCCCCAGCACCGCGGCCTGCATCTCTAAGCCCGGCTGAATCTCTGAATCTGACACCTGCTTCCTCTCTCTTTTTTTTTTTTAAAGATACAATCAGCCCAGCCAGCAATTAAAGAAAATGAAATACTCCCCCTGCTGCAGGCTCAGGACCAGATCCTTAGGGGAAGAAGACCACAGAGATAAGAGGGCACCAGGTCCTCTGGCTTTCCTAACCCTGGATGTTGTGGGCTAAAGCAGAACAGGGCTCCCCAACCCCCCGCTCACCTGGGTCGACCTGAGGAATGGCCCACAAAGGAGCCTAGCACCTCAGGGAGCTCTTCTATTCTTCTTCACCTAAACCTACCCTAATCTCCTTCTCCAAATTCTTTTTCTTTTTTTTTGTTTTTGTTTTTAACTAGACATGCAAGTTTGCACCTCTACCAGCTGCTGGAGACAGAGAAATACAGGTTAATACTGAGGGCCTGCAGGTGGCGCTCTCGGTTAAGTAGCAGTGCCTGAAAAGCTTTTAGTTCTCTGCCTCCATCTGCTGGTTGGAATGCAAAATCCACTTGTCTGGGCTGATCTAGGGTAGGATCAGGAACATTTATGATGCCTTTCCAGTGTGGCTGAATGATATGAAAGAAGAAAGTGTGTAACCTCAAGCAAAAGCAGCCATATTGCTTCTACCTTAGAAGGTTATCAAAGTATTTATTCAAAAACTAGTAATTTCAACCTGGACTTGACACAGACTGTAGTTAGAATTCCTAAAATGTCTACAGGTACCTACAGATATGCTCTTGGGAAATAAGAAAATCAATACTAGCAGCTATCTGTCAGTTGGCTAGACAGATTACTTATCTGCACAATATTCAAACTTAACTGAATTCATTAACAAATCCAGGGGAGGATAATTGGCCCTGTGGCTCAGTAACAGTGCTATGTGGGTTTGGTTCCTGAGCCCTGCATCTGCTCCTCAGGCTGGCTGTGGCTGGGACTCCACAGAGGCAGCTTCCACAGCCCACAGCTCCAATCACCACACATTAGTGATTCCTGGGGATCGGGGTCTAGAGCAATCATTCCCAATGCAGTCCTCAGGAACTGCCAGGCCAGTTTGGTTTTAAAGGTATCTATCCATATGCATGAAATATATTTCCATTGACTGCCTATATGATTTGAAAATAAGGATCCTAACTTTCAAACCTATCTGTGCAGAGCATTTGCATGCATATCTATATGCATGGAAACTAATGCTAGTATTTTAAAAACTGTGCTGCCGTAGCGGCACAGTTATAAAATACCACGTATTTCTACTCTGAAAGTATTCACATATGTTTCAGTATGCGCAAATATTTCTAATGCAAAATAATGCATACTTTATCCATTTTATAAATATCCATGGGTATATTTTGCACGCGAAATAATTGTGGCACTGCGAGTATAATTACTCAGAATTAAACGTGGCGCATGCGCGAGTAATTGGAATCACCAGTTCACCGATACCTCCACCACCTCTTCCAGTCTTTCTCCAGTTCACGCCAGTACTTCACACTGGATCCCCATCACATTACCCACACTTCCCAATCAAAAACGGCAGACAAGCCTGATTTCACTTGTGCCCATCAATTAGCAGGTGTTCAAATATGTTCAGTTATGTATTCTTGTATATCTCTTACAAAATAGCAACTTCTGCACATAGGGGCAGATTTTTATTCTTACGCGGGTGGGGTACATTTGTGTGCACTACCCGGCACACACAAATGTACACCCGATTTTATAACATGCTTGCGCTGCCGCACGCATGTTATTAAATCCAGGGTCGGCGCGTGCAAGGGGGTGCACACTTGTGCACCTTGCGTGCACCGAGCCCTAGGGGAGGCTTGATGGCTTTCCCCATTCCCTCCAAGACTGCTCCGAAATCAAAGCGGCCGCAGAGGGAACTTTTTTTCGGCTGCCCCCCACCTTCTCCTCCCTTCCCCTATCTAACCCTCCCCCCAGCCCTACCTAAATCCCCCCCTACCTTTTGTTGTCAAAGTTACGCCTGCCCGAGGCAGGTGTAACTTGCGTGCGCCGGCCAGATGCCGTCGCATGAACCTCCGGCACGGCCGTTGTGCCGGAGGACTCAGGACCGCCCCCGGACTACCGCCCCATCCCCGGCCCCATCCCCTACCCGCCCATTTTTGAAAGCCCCAGGACATACGCACGTCCCAGGGCTTGTGCACGCCACCGAGCCTATGCAAAATAGGCTCGGCGCGCGCAGGGGTAGGTTTTCAAAGGGTTACGTGCGTAACCCTTTGAAAATCTACCCCATACTTCTTAACAATGCCCCGAAATGCACACATATTTTTACATGAAAAATCCCTTTGTACATATATTTCTTGTGGATAACCTGAAAACCAGACTGACTGGGTGGCTCTCGAGGACTGGGTTGAGAACCCTTAATCAAGAAGGAGATGCAGTCTGTAGTCCAAGGCCAAGGTCTGTAACTGTGATGGCTGGGCTAGATGGTAAGGGTAGGAACATAAAAATAACAAATCCCTGCTGTCCTTTTAAATGGTTAATGGCTTCGTAACCCCAGTCGAGGCCATATCCAAGTTAGCTAGAAGCCCAGAAAGAGCAAGAGGAAACTACAAAGCAAAAACAATGGCAATCCAGGCAAAAATCTTCCCTTGATAGTATAAAAAAAAAGCATTGTCTTTAAAAATGGCGCGGGCCATCCAGTGCTCCTACCATGTGACAGGGGCCGGCCAATGGCACGGATACCCTGTCACATGGTAAGGGCAAAGGCCATCGGTGCCATTTTTATTAGTGGCAGCCGACGGCCCGAGAGCGGGAGATCGCTCCCAGGACCCCCACTGGACCACCAGGTACCTGTAAAAAGTTTTTTTAGGGGGGTCGGGAGGATGGGGGAAGCTAAAGGATTAGTTTTAAAGGGTCGGGTGGGTTTTTTGTTTATCGGCTCGGGCACAGCCGATAAACAAAACCGCGATCGGGCCAGACGAAAAAAAAAACCACGATGTGAATCGGAACCGGAATCAGAACCGATTCCGGTTCCGATTCACATCTCTACTACCCTTACCCAATAAGCCTGAAACGTTTGATGCAACTCGAACATTGCTCTCTGCTTCAAGGGCAAAAGGTAATGCAGAATTGGACTCAAACTGCAACCAACAAAGGCCCTGACTTTGACAGTCTGGGAAACTGATAAATATGGGGGTGATTTGTATGGCGCGGCAGATGCTACCATAAGTTTGCTGGGTAGACTGGATGGACAATTTGGTCCTTTTCTGCCATCTTTTCTATGTTTCTTTGTTTTTTACTATGTGTTTTTTGTAATAATAATTTTAAATCGTTCTCACCTTTTCTATAATCTCTTACAAGTTAGCCCTGTTATTTGCCCTGTTATTTGTAACCTCTTGTTCGATGTAATTTCCAACTTTGGTTCTATGTAAACCGACGTGATATGTACCAGTACTTCAACATCGGTATATAAAAGCCTTTAAATAAATAAATAAATGTGGTGGTGAGACCTATCTGCCCAGGAGCTTGATAACTTTCGTTAAAGTAGGCTAATTAGGTTCAGACTTCATGTGATGGCCAATCATGGTCCTGGAATTTACTCTGATGAAATTCACCAGAGACTGATCGATGAAAACTTGAAAAACGCTTCAAAAGCCATGTATGGGTGGGTCCCAGTGGCAGAGCTGTGCACCACCATGCTGAGGATGTCCAGTTCAATCCCCAAGCCAGGTCTTCTGATCCCTGGGTTTACTGGATCTGTGGATGCCACATAGGCAGCATTCATGGGGGGGGGGAGAGTCATCCATAAATGTGACACCTGGTTGCTACATTTAAATTTCATGTTGCAGGGTTCCAGAAGAAGCCCTGATGCATGGCTCCTGGCCTTAAGAATGTTCCTGCAATGAGCAATGAAAATCCCTGGTCGTTGCAAGTGAAGGCTCACAGTGCCAGATTCACAGCACTGGTTCTCAATGAGTTGAAAGAAAAATGAGAAAGCAGGGACTACTTGTCCAAAAAAAAAACCAACCCACTCATTATCTTGTTCATTTGACTTTAGAAGGGAAACACACTGTGTAGAAAAAGCATGAAAGTGGTTTCTGTATTGGAGATACTTTTTAGCAAAAGGTTCAACCATCACAGAAGACGTACTGGAATGGCTGTAACCACACACAGTTAAACAGCTGGAGAGTGTGTCATCTTTGCTGTTTGAAATTCCAAATGCAAGGCTCAACGGCTTTCTGGAGCTAGGGAAATGATTTTGACAGTTTGATCTTGTAGGAGAGCACTTATACCCTCTCAACAAGCCTTGTCAGTGCACTGGCTACCAGGGTAGGGTTTGTTTTTCTATTTGCTGGCTTTATTGGAAAGGTCCTGCTTTGCCACTGCAACCACTCCTCTTTAATTAATGTATGGATTTTCTTATTTTTCCTTCTCAGACTCCATTTTCCCCTCCTGAGCACCCATCATTCACAACAATCCTATTTGAGAGATGTGTGCTAGATGGCCTTAAGCTCACTTCAAGCCAATATAATTAGATGTAAAGGGGCATTTATGTCAGCTTTACCGTCAGCCGATACTCTGTCTAGGTAGTCAGCCCCTCCTGCATCACCGACCTGATCAGATCAGTTACAGTTCTGCCTGTTTTGCACTTCTAGTGACACACACTTCCCCCCTTCTCTCAGGGGGGCAGTACCTTTCCATAACACAGTCAGATCTTCAACAGCTAGTCTGATGAGCCCTTTTTACTAGGGATGTGAATCGTTTTAGGACGATTAAAATTATCGTCCGATAATTTTAATATCGTCTTAAACCGTTATGGAACACAATACAATACAGATTCTAACGATTTATCGTTATAAATCGTTAGAATCGTGAGCTGGCACACTAAAACCCCCTAAAACCCACCCCCGACCCTTTAAATTAAATCCCCCACCCTCCCGAACCCCCCCCAAATAACTTAAATAACCTGCGGGTCCAGCGGCGGTCCGGAACGGCAGCGGTCCGGAACGGGCTCCTGCTCCTGCATCTTGTCGTCTTCGGCCGGCGCCATTTTCCAAAATGGCGCCGAAAAATGGCGGCGGCCATAGACGAAAAAGATTGGACGGCAGGAGGTCCTTCCGGACCCCCGCTGGACTTTTGGCAAGTCTCGTGGGGGTCAGGAGGCCCCCCACAAGCTGGCCAAAAGTTCCTGGAGGTCCAGCGGGGGTCAGGGAGCGATTTCTCGCCGCGAATCATTTTCGTACGGAAAATGGCGCCGGCAGGAGATCGACTGCAGGAGGTCGTTCAGCGAGGGTTCCGGCGCCTCGCTGAACGACCCTCCTGCAGTCGATCTCCTGCCGGCGCCATTTTCCGTACGGAAAATGGCGCCGGCCATACGCGTATGGCCGGCGCCATTTTCCGTACGAAAACGATTCGCGGCGGGAAATCGCTCCCTGACCCCCGCTGGACCTCCAGGAACTTTTGGCCAGCTTGTGGGGGGCCTCCTGACCCCCACGAGACTTGCCAAAAGTCCAGCGGGGGTCCGGAAGGACCTCCTGCCGTCCAATCTTTTTCGTCTATGGCCGCCGCCATTTTTCGGCGCCATTTTGGAAAATGGCGCCGGCCGAAGACGACAAGATGCAGGAGCAGGAGCCCGTTCCGGACCGCTGCCGTTCCGGACCGCCGCTGGACCCGCAGGTTATTTAAGTTATTTGGGGGGGGGTTCGGGAGGGTGGGGGATTTAATTTAAAGGGTCGGGGGTGGGTTTTAGGGGGTTTTAATGTGCCGGTTTTTCGATTTTTCGATTTTTCGATTTTTTAACGATTTTTCACGATTTTTCACGATATTTTACCCCCCCAAACGGCAACAATACGATTCCCTCCCCCTCCCAGCCGAAATCGATCGTTAAGACGATCGAGGACACGATTCACATCCCTACTTTTTACGGCAATCATTCCTAGCTAAGGCTGCAGCAGGTAGGAACAATGTTGGAAATTGAAAGAAATGTGATTGTTTAGTCATGAGATTGTCAGGGAACGGAGAAGGAGAGTCCCAAACAGCCAGAGGTGGTTTCCGGGCTACTAAAATCCCTTTTATAACAAACTTTGGTTAAGGTAAGCCGAAGTTGCATCTCCAAAAGTCAGTTTTGTTTGTTACAGCAGTCAAATTTTGTTTTAAGAAACCAGCATTCTCCTAGCCCATTTGTAATAAACAGGGCCCACGGAAAATTGCTGGTGACTTGTGATGGTGTTTGCGTGCTACAGGAAGGCGCAAGAGTGAGGTATATCAAACCTCTACATAAACAGAAGAGAGGGCCGATGTAATTTGATCACACTAAACATGGGCACTAAAGGGTTTATATTCAGCTGCTGTATGGCTCAGCTAGTTAGCAGGATAAAACTATCCAGCTAATTTAGCCTGTATATTCAACAGCAAGGCCGCACCAGTTAATATACCTGGCTATCCTAAATCTATCCGGCTAATGACTTTACCAGATAAGTTACCCGGCTACCTCTGAATATCGGATTTAGTTGGAAAACTGTTCTGGCTAATTCAACTCTTCCCAGTTATGCCCCCGGAACGCCTCTAACTTATCCAGCCAAATTTTAGTGGGATTATAAGGTATACAGCTAGAATTTAGCTGGATAAATGCCCAAATTTTAACTTAGCTGGTTAACTTCTGAGTCATCAAGCTAAATGCCTCTCAATATGGACCTCTCCATTTTTAACACTCTTTTTTTTTTTTTAACTATCACATTAAAAAGAGTTCACGTCTCATGTAAAAAACACAATGATACGCAGAGCGCATGGTAGTCAAAAAATCAGTGCTAAAGAAAATTTCCTGAAAATGCTAGCAAAGTTACAATGCACGCTAAATAGTCAATTTTAACTTTTCTTCCGCCTTAACCTTAAAAGGGGTAGAGGTGGAAATTAGGTTTAGCTCACACCTCTAACCAGGAAGTAAAACAAATATATTAGAGGCTATCTGAGCCGGACCCAAGAGCCTCCAGACAGGGGCCTCAAGACCCCTGCAAGCAACTGCCCCAAGACCCCCCCCGAGCTAAAACCCCTTTGATCCAGCCCCCAAATCAAAGACTCTTTGGCATAAGGGAAATCTTCTAACCAGTTACACAGGCCAACAAAATAGTCTTAACAGGATATTCTAAGGCACTGATTTTAAAATCATGAATGTGATATCTATCTATACAACACTTTCAGTGGTCTTTAAAAAGTCTACAACATCATTCAGGTCATAAAAAAAAACCCTATCCAGAATTAGCTTGGAAGACTGACACTGTAGGATTTCCAAGGTCTGAAGGGATTAAGTTATTCATGAGTCTGCATGTATACCCCTAGTTAACAGTGTTGTAATGATTTTCAGAGCTAATCACGTATCCAATTACAGTGACATTGCAGCTGACATTACAGAAAATCATCCCTGTGCAACTCACTATTTATTTAGTAACAGTATGGGACTCCACTGACACAGGCACAGCATGGCACCTTGCAGTTTGCACTTGTTGTGATATACCTCGTAAAGGTCGATCATAACATTTCCTTCTGGCCCAATACTGCTTTTCACATTCTCCAAGGCCAGCGTGAAAAGGACTCCTCGGGTGTCAGATATGTAAAGATTGTATGTATCGTTCTGGTTCCATTCTTGAATGGCAACAAACACTTGGTTCTCGTCCGTACTGATAACGTGCATATCCTGCAAAAGAATACAAAAGAAAAGAGTTTCATTCTGATTACTCCAAGCATCATACACCCTGAGCCTATCCACAGTGCAGTAGATACTAGCATAAGCATAAGCTTGCTGGACAGGCTGGGTGGATCATTTGGTCCCTTTCTGCCGTCATTTCTATGTTTCTATATTATGTGTAATTACAAATACTTTAGTGTGCTTTAGAATAGTTCTGCTCCGCAAGCATTCTCCATAATCTGCTGACATAGAATGCACACAGAGGTCGAATCACCCAAATTCATGACTGAAAGAAAATTTACAGCAGAAAACTATTTGCCATCTTTGGTGAATACAAATAATTCCCCTTCCCCATGATTTAGAGACCCTTCATATCTTGAAAAAGTCACATACACAGTATTTACACATTTTTAGACCAGCTCCTGCTTGGAATTGTGTAATAATGCATGATCATCTTCACTGCAGTATGTCTGAACCCAAATATTCCTTTCCTAATATGCAATCGCTCTCTTCTCATCACCAGCATCGGCAATTAGGTCTATGCTGATGAAATGCTTGTTGAGGTGACAAAGACAGAAAACTCAAATAGAAGGGAAAGTGAAACTGGACCACCAGAAGAGAGATGGACCCACAATACCATAGCTACTAGACCCCCATATGCTAACTCCAATTCCCCTTAAGCTGAAGAACCAGTATGCAGCCCTGGAAGTGAAAGAAGAGAAACCATCTTACAAAGAGAAAGAACCAGATCTTGAAACCCTCAAAGTTACTGGCTCAGCAACCAGTGCATCTAGGAAGTGAAGGGTAGTGGTAACTGCTGTCTTTCTTCTGAGGAGCACAGAGGGAATGCATCTGCCATCTAGACATGTTGTCTTAGGAGGTGAGCTGTCTGCCAGGTGCCAAAATCTCAGACATTATGGAGAAATTGCTGACAATCGTCAAGCTTGCTGACTATTTGAAGCTTCTCATCCATGTTGGCACAAATAATATTGTAGGGATGTGCATTCATTTGGTATTCTTCTCATTCCTCCCAGTCAAAGATAAAGGCCAAGGCAGAGAAAGTTACATTCTGCAGAAGAATGAATGACTGCATAGATGAAGTTGAGAGCTTTTTGTCTTCCTGGACCATGGGATGATAGTCCAAGGACTGATAAGCAGAGATGGGGTCCACCTGTCAAAGAAGGGTCACAGGATCTTCTGAAATAGACCAGGCTTTAAACTAGAGTATGTTATGTCATGTCTTTACAAGCCCATCCACCTCCTTTATGGGAAGTCATCTCCAATAAGCCTTTTTTGACGATGAGGTACCATGTGCGGAGACTATCCTCACTGAAGAGTCTGTGGTACATTAAACAGATGAAACATTGTTCCACATTTATTCCATTAGAGAATGGGAAGATAACCCTGCCCAATTGAAACTCTATGATAAAGCTGTTTTTTTCTTTTCCTGTATAATCTACTACTTCACAGACAATTCTTTTTGGATAACGTGTTAATTGTGTACCTCTACCTCTAAAAACTGGGCTGTTTGCCTTGTGTTACTCTCTTTCATTTTAGGTCCTGAATAAAGGAGACATGAATGACCAGACCTGTTATCATCTGAGGATCACTATTTTATGGAAAGTGAATTTGTCTGCAAGAGCTGGACAGTTAATTGGACTGACCATAACTACCAGAAGACCTGGATACATAACTGTGTCAGAGAGTTGCTGGTCACAGTGACACTTTTTACCAGATGGGATTTGGTTCCATACACTTGGACTTTAATTTATTTCAAAGTGCAATTATAGAAGTATTAATAATTTCATTTTATGTTCTTTATTCATTTAAATAGTTATTTCCCAGTTGCAATAAGTCATGTTATTGGAGTTATGTATTATGGTGTATAGTTCTGTGCTGGGAAATGTTGACCCTAACTGAAACAAATTCTCCTTAAAAATCCTACTATAAAAATCAATAAAATGTTTAAAAAATGGTTTTCAACCTAATGCAAGTTCAGGATTATTCTGGCTTGTCACTAACACATTTTCTATTTCAGGTATACTGATACCGGATGTGATTATAATATTTTGGAACTTTTTTTTCTTTGCAGCATTAGTCAACCATGGAGGCAGAAAGAGTAGTAACACATACGCATAATTCATTAAATGGAATCCTGCGGACTTACTCTGAAGCAGTGAGTGATGAAACTACAGGTGATATTCCAATGTCCACATCCTTGCAAATGTGAGGCAAAGGAATATCAACCCCATGTAAGAGGTACCTCAACTGGATATAAAATATATTCTGTTAGGCAGAATAATTAAGGATGTGTGGCATGATATAATGTAGCACTATTATTTTTTATTGTCATGGAGAGGGAATACTTCCTCATCTTGGTCAGAATGGGGAATGTGATTTGTCCTAATGTCATTATTTGTTTCAGATTTTTTTTAGGTGGATCTATCATGGGAAGAGTCTGACTTACATCTGGAAGGGTGAATATTGCAATTCCTATTATGTGGCTAAAATCTATTGTTTCACCCTAGGTTAACATGGGACTCAGGTTACATGTATTAAGTTTACTATTTGTTGATTCCTTTGTTGTTGGTATGGGACACTATTTAATCTAACTTGATTTCAGGAATTTTGAGAGAATTCCACACTAATTGGCTGTGAGAGTGCGTTGTACTTTAGTTTCTTTTACATTTGTTCAATATTGGATACTCCACCTACGGGGCCTGCCTGCAGAGGAATCATGCTGTTCTGCTGTACTATTTATCAATGATTTGGTGTCCCGCTTCGAAGTGGATGACACAGGGAAGGAGATTTTGAAGTCTGCATTCACACCAGGTCGATGTATGCCAATGATGGTAATTCCTCATAAAGTTTAAGAAATGCTTAGTGGATCTCAATTGGCATGGAGTTACATTTCTACACCTATTTTCTGGGTTAATAATTTTTGTTAGTTTTAATATTTGATTAATTTGTACCCATTGATAACACGTTTGCAGACTCTAATTCTGTGTGGAAACAGAGTCCACTGAAGGACTGCAGCCTGAAGTGGCAAAATCTGAAGTAATACAAACCATGTTTAATGGATTTTTAATTTGTCCTTCATATTTATTTTGTAGTTAGCATATTGCATGCTTTGTGCCTATTATAAGGTTCATTGTAAAGTTCAAAATTTAAAAAACAACATGGGGGGAGGCTGTGGAAACCCTAAAGGTACTGAACTAGGATCATTTGATTTCACAAAAGGAGGAGAAACCGAGTAGGTATTATGAGAGGAATAACTCCCCCATGTGGGAGCCTGGATGAAAGATTCCTATTCAATAAAAAATAACATGGCTGCCATTTAACTATGTGGATTCTTTTGTTGACCTTTTTGGAGCAGCATGTTTTTTCTTTTGTTCCTTTCTGGCTGTGTTCCTACAAAAGGTCTCTGGAAACCCAGGTAAAGTTAGGAGATGGAGGCATTTTCCTTATTACTCTGGTTTTGGAATGTGGGGTGGGTTTTTTTTTTTTGGGGGGGGGGTTTAGGAGGGAGTTGTCCACCCTGCTTGCTTCTTATTTTGTTTTCTTTTTTCTTTTATTAAGATTTTCCTTTTTTGTTAACTAAGCTCCTAAGGATCCAGGGACTCAGGCTTTTGTATCATCAAGGGAAGTGGAGTTTTTCATTGTGAAAGGTGCAAGGGAACATCTGTTTCCTAAGAGGAGAAATGCATTCCTATTCATTAGCAAGGAGGAGAAAAGTTTGTTGGTCCTATCCAGGGGATCATCATCAGCTGAAAGAGGTGACAAAAAGAAAAGGCGTCAGCGGGTACCACTTTGGTATCGAGAGAATGGAAGAGAGAGGGAAAAAAGCTACTGGGGAGGAATGAAATTTGGAATTTGCTATGGAATACAGTGACTTTGATTCAAGGTTTAGTCCCTATAAATTTGGAGGGACTTGGTTTCATCATAAGATTGGAAATGAGAACTGATATGGTTAACAATTGGCAATAAATTGACATCTGACTTTATTGCGAATAAACTAAAAGTCACAAACGTATTTTATGCACGCCAACAAACTTCTACAAGATGATTTGGAGATAATAACCATTGTAAAGACTGCTATTAATTACAACATTCCCAGCAAACCTTATGCTGGAAGCCTTTACCGTCTCTAGCATAGTCAATGTTGCTATATAAACCCTGAAGGTTGTCAGTGTTGTTTACAAGGATTTAATATTGGAATTTGACTTAAAGCAAATGCACAGGGCTTAGAAGAATATCTTCCCCCTATGCAGGGAAATCTTGGACACTCAGATAACGTAAGAACATGGGAAGAGTTTTATATTGAGAGACAGTATTTGAGTTGTAGTTCCTTGGGGCTTTTAAATATCTGGGACTATAAGCTCATTGGTTAAAATATGCACAACGTCTACTCATGAAAAAGTGCCCAGATTTGATTGTAATAGCATGCATTGTATGAGAAAATAAAAAATTGAAAATGATGTCTACTTGTAATGTTATTTACTGTCTATTCACTGTTTTGTGTATACTCATTATAATTTTTTTAACAGCTTCTGCTGCTTTCTACAAAACTATATACACTGGAAGCTAGCACCTGCTAGTGATATCAGTGCTGTATGCAAAGAATGGACCACAACTGGACACAGATGTAGATGATTTCATTGGGAAAAAGGGGTGATTTTTTTGGTGTCCTAGCCTTTTTTTTCGTCTATTGTTTCCCTTCCTATTCTTTATATTTTTGTCTCCCAGTATGCCTGTTGTTTTCAGTTTGTTTCAAGGTTTGGTATAGTACATATTAGGGTATGAATCAGAGAAAGATACTGGAGAGCATGGAAAGGGGAGAGAGTCTTAGTGCATGAATGTGCTAGAAGAAAGAATGCAAAGAATATTTAGGAGGCCTAGTGTTGAGGTAAGAATGAGAAGCAGGAGAGAAGTCAAGATTGCCAGAAAGACTACGGGAGGAGGTAGCACAGGAGGATGTACATGAGCGCAGTAGCCAGGTCATGGAGGTAGAGAAGGCAGGGCAGAATCCAGTATTAAGACCTAGTAGGTACAGGAAGGATAATAGCAAGATAGGATAGGATGGGAAAGATGGGAGGGGAGAAGGGAATGGGGAGAGCTGGCAGAGGGATAGAAAGACCCAAGATCATTGACCTTCAATACTAGAGCAGCACAAGGATGATGAGGAGACAGAACTGAGCACCAGCATTGCAGAGACAAAGGCACACTGGCAGATACTCACATATATAGCCATGAGAAGAATCACGAGACTCTAGTACACATTCTAGACAATTACATCATCAACTACATCAGCATGTTGGCAAAGATTTAATATGGAAGACCTTGACCATGAAGCAACACATCAGGAAAACTTTGATGTCAGAAGTCAGAAGCTTATGAAAGTTACCCAGGATCATCAAAAAAACTCTGCATCAATACTAGGACTGCAGGGACAAGGCAGCCAGGATACAATGGAAAAAGCAAGAAGGAGGTAGCAATTGCTTGTCCTTATCAGCTGAGCAAACTGAGGAAAGGTTTTCTGATATTATGAAACCAGATCTCATGTTTGGCTTTTCAGAGTTGCAGGACACCACTGGTGAAGTGCATAACAACAAGACAGCAAGTGAGTTGTTTACAATCTCGAAACAAAGTTCAATGTCCAGTAGACTACCCATCTTTAAATGAGTGATTAGCCTTGGATGTACATTGCACTTGTTAGTGGGGATAGACTTATTCCCTTGGAGAGAGGAATGTGGGCATGAACCCAATTCTCAGGAGGAGGTACAAGTTTGGGTCTGGCAACTGTCAGTGGAACAAAAGGAATGCAGGTATTTTAACATCTATATTTACCTGCTTCTATATCTGTGTAGAGCATACACCCGGCTTAGGCCCCCAACCAGGATCACACATGTAGAGGAGGTCAAATATAGGAATCCTGGGGAATCCAAGAAGGAGACTGAGGAGTAGATTTTCAAAAGCCTGCGTGCGTAAATCTGGTGGCCTTACGCGCACCGGGCCTATTTTAAAAAGGGCCAAAGAAAAGGGACGGGTGGGGTGAGCAGAAGCAGATTGCGCGTGCTGGCACGCGATCCTCTGACCCCGCCCCTGCCCCACCCCCAGACAGCCCCTTTTTGCAAGCCCCGGGACTTACATGCATCCCAGGGGCTTTACGCGCGTTGCCGGGCCTTTTGAAAATAGGCCCGGCACGCGTAACCTTTTGAAAATCCGCCCCATAGTTTTTAAAGTTACCCTTCCTGGGCACAAGTTAAACCGCACAAGTTGCACCCTGTGAGGAGCAGGGGTAACTTTGTGCCTGGTAATTGGTGCATATACAAGGCCAATCACATGAGCATATTCAAAGCAAACATAATGCGCATAATCTCACATTGAAAATGTTGGCTAAAATCTGCATGTACAAGTTGCATGCAAACTTCAGCCTAACCCACCAGTTATAAAATTATCCTCATTACTGGATAAAAATATGGAGATGGTCAGCCTGAGCCATTATATCTCATGTTGCAAAGAAGGTATTTGATCGGGTTCAGGGGATATTTGGCTCTGTCCTATGATGATTTATCACGTCTGTATAATTTTTGCAAACCTAAGAAATTCAAAAAGCAGAACTCCCCCGCCCCAGTAAATGCCCTGAACTGTTTTTGTGGTTGCTTCTGATTCAGTTTATTTCAACATCCAAAGAATTCCTTAACGGAAGTGTTTATTTAGGAAGGATGTCATTTTTCTATGAGCACGAACATAAATAAGGTGCGCTGATCTATTTCTTTTTCAAATCAAATTTCAGTCAATTATTCGTCGTATAGGGAAGCATGCTTCTGGGTCGGATTCCTTATTTTAATAAATTGTTTCTTTTCATGATTGTTTTATATTTTTAGGATACAAGTAGAGAGAAAGAAACATTTGAACATGAAACATTAGTAGCCTGGCAAACCTCCGGAGTTCAGTTCTTGCAGCTTTGGGAATTACATATGTCTGTCTGCTAAATAAATGCAAGGTTTTAAGTTCCATTTTTTTATTGTATCAAGGTCACCCCTTATATTAAGGTGCTATCAATAATACATGTGGGCATATATTTATCCAAAGTGAATTCAGTGCTCAAGAAAAGATTGACAGCTCTGGAAACCCAAATCCTCCATATAGCCGCAGGACAGATGCAGCGTGGACAGCAGAATGCTAATTTCCCCACAACACCCAGGCACAGAGTTAGGTACTGCAGCGCCAGAGCAGTGCCAGCTTCCGCACACTGCCCTGCCACAGAACAGGGACAGGTTGGGCAAAGCAATGCCAGCTTCCTCCATATACAGCGCTCCTATAGAACAAGTACAGCAAAGGCTGTCCCTGCTGCAGAATAGGTACCGTGAGGATAAGGGCATTATCGCAAAAAAAAACACAGAGACAAGAGAGAAAGGCTACCAAAAGAAACATGATGTGAGACTCGAGGATCTAAATATATTCTCAGAGGAGGAGCGGGGAGGAATATGATAAAGACTTTTAAATGCCTGAAAGGTATTAAAATTGCAAAAGAGACACCAACCTTTTCTAGTGGAAAAGAAGCTGTAAAGTAAGGATCATGATAGGGAAGCTCCAGGGGGGCAGACAGGAAATATTTTTCAAAGACAGGTTGGTGGATGCCTGGAATGCCCCTCCGTCCCCCCCACCCCGTCCAGAGTTGATGGTGAAGACAAAAATGGTGACCACTTCCTTTATTGAATGGATGGACTGCGGTTTGACTCTTATTCATTTTAGCTTCCTTGCTCCTATTTTGGACTCTAGCACACCTGGTGGTCATCATCCAGCTGGAGTACGAGTTGGTGCACATAAATGATAGTGACCGTGCCAGGGGCACAGAAAGATAGCTTTCCTCCCCGCTGGGCTTGAACTCTGGGACTCATAGCACCCCTACATGAGGTTTGCCAAGCAAGGGATTGGCTACAAGTTTGTGAATTTGACATCTCCATGAGTAGCTCCTTGTGCTTAGCAAATTTCATTGACTTTCGAGTTCTTTGGCAGGGTTCATGGTGTTCAGATTTGATGCAGATTTCCAGAAATCAGCCAATGTGTATTGAACCAGGCCGGATTCCTCCCTCTTCCACATCCCTATCCCCCACTACCCTCTATCACCACCACCTCCTGCCCAGGTTTACTAGGGAAAGTTTGACAAATTTCTCCAGCAGGTCCTGGGAAAATCAAAAAAGTCGGTTAATATACTTCGGTTGATATACTATGTTAAAGTTCCTTTCATTTTTCCTCTTGCTCCCAGTTGTATTCATCCCTGTTTTATTGTAACTGTAACTATTTTATGTTTAGCACCTATTATTTATTTCGTTCATTGTTCCTTTTATCACTCCACTGTTTATTGTAAACCGGCATGATGTGATACCCTCACGAATGCCGGTATAGAAAAAACTAAAATAAATAAATAAATAAGTAAGTAAGTAAGTAAGTCTTGGTAACACATACCAGGCAAAACCTTGCCTGGCTTGTTAGACCTCAAATTTTCTACAATTCATTAGTCAAAAGCAGAGCATTTCAAATGTAAAGGGTCAGGCAGAGGCACCCAGGTTGCTTTTAGCTGGATGTAGGTCAGTGGCTAATTTAACATTTTCTTTGAACGCTATCACTACTAGTGCACCACCTGTTGGTTCCCAAGAGTATCCGAGCTCACAAAGCACAGAGTGTCCCATAACAGTCTCCCAGGGGGCCGATGCAATATGGTGCGCTGAGCCGAGCGCACGCTTAACGTGCAGTTGGACGCGGGTAGAATAGGCGCTAATCAATCCCCTAATGCAATAAGGGGATTAGCGCCTATTCAACGCGCGTCTAACGCGGAGTGAAAGCAATAGCGCTCTTCACATGCAAATGCATGTGAATGAGGCCATTAGGCATTCACTCCCAATGCCAAAAGAAAAATGTGCGTCTCTGATGCACATGTAACTGTCATCTATTAATGCCTGCCAGGAGCAACTAAAACCAACGCTGGCTTTATTGGCGTCGGCATCCCTTACTGCCGTATGGCGATCAGGAAAACCGATGCCAGGTTTATCGGCGTTGGTTTTCGAGACCAGCGTACGGCAGTCACGAAAACCGTTTGGGTTCGCGTTAGCAAAGATGCGCTAGGGTCCCAAGCGACCCTAGCACATCCTTGCTAACACCACCCCCTAATTTAAATATTGCATGGTGTCCCCCGCTTTCTACCCAACTTTAATACATCAGCCCCCCAGTGAGTCAGCTATTGTTGAAATCCTGCTGTTAAAAAAATACCGTAGGCGAGGGCAACTCAAGTTAAAGTGCCCAAGAATCACCTCTCCATAATACTTTATAACCACAAGAGATTCAATAGAATCCAATCAAAAAACGGCTTTTTAAACTACTGCTTCTTTGGGAAACGCAATGTTTGTTCAATTTTAATAAGCACAAATTGCATTGATAGGCGTTCTCGGAACCTAAGCATTTGAGCCTGCTTTCTGCAGTAATGTGATTAAAGGACTATAATGAGCTGCCCTGCCTTCTGAGTTTGGGAACTATTTACCTGTTATTTATTAGACAGTATTTGAAATGCTTCCTTTGAATTTACCAGAGGAAATGACAGTGCTAAAAATAAAAAATCCTTCACTTATCTACAGATCACCAGGTCCAAGGGCAGTACTAATGGAAACCTCTCTCTCATCGCCCTGCCACTGTGCCCTGGCCATTCTTTGAGAAGTGCTCTTTAATGTCCGATCAATAGTGCATTCCACCTATTAATGAGCAAAATTATCTGGAGGGATCCTCGGAGTCAATTAAAAGAATATTTGTGCTTAATGTTTTGTTTCTGAACCTGAGTTCATGCCTAGGTCAGGCCTTCTTCAGGTAGACCCAAACCGCAAAGTAAAAGATAGGAAAACAAACACAAAACAGAGTTAACATACATTAATGATGACCCCTTGGAGATATCCAAGGATAGCATGGAGACATTTTTGTACAGGATTGGAATGTGTTCCAGTGAACGATGGCAACTGATTATCTATTTTGCTTTAATTATTCGGAAAGCCACGGAACAAACATTTAACAGACATGTTTTAATCAATTATTCAGAGATCCAACTGAAGCCTCTTTTAGGCATCCCGCAGGGGTTCACGACTGCTAGAGCGGGCGGCGGGATTCCCGGTGCATGTGGAAGGCAATGTGCTGGTGGTAAGGGACGCTGCGGTAATTAGAAACCGATATACTCTCTGCTCTGCTGCCATGCTCCGTCAAACTTCTATCAGTTTCATGGCTGATCCCCGCCCTGTCGCTGACTTTCCAGCCTGGCTCTGCCTAGCCTTTAAGTATGTGTAACTATCTATTCCACCTGGTCCTCTACGGCACCTTGCATAAACTTAGCAAGCAAAAAGAAAAGAAGGTCGAGTCGAGAAATATAACAGAGATGCAGGGAATGTTTTAGACATTCTACAAGAGTCCCTGGCTGTTCTCTGTGCTGAGCTGGCAATGCCGCATTAGAACGAGCACAGCAGGGAGAAGAGCAAGGCATCAACTCTGTTGACTTCTGAAAAAAAAAAAAGGCACTTTTTTTCAATTGACTGCCTTGTACACGGTTATTTTAAGCCCTAACATATTGTAAGTTGAACAAATTCATGGATCAAGCTGTGGCAGCAGAGCGATCAACCAGAGAGCTGCTGTGCTAATATATTTGCAAGTGTCCATCCCTGTTAGGGGAGATGCACAAACATGTTGGGCAAACTAATATTTGATGAACCTCAAAGGATTTCACGGGCTTGCCCAAAATCAGTTTGCTGAAATTTTGAAGTAAAAACTCAAAAACAGACTGGCGTGACTCAGCGAACTGTGTTGGCTTTGAAATGGATTCACCAAGTCACACAAATATACTGCGGATGTGCATGGGAATAAAAATGATTTGTATTTTTTTAACTCTGGCTTTTCAAATGTGCTTTTCATTTAATTGAAACAACATAAAAAAAAAATTTTAAATTTTGAAAAAATGAATGATGAGGTTTCTCCCCTCGCCTTGCCATAAAAAAAACAAACTATAGGGCTGTTGCAATGAAATACATTAATGAACTGTTGCAGGCTTCCCCAGCCCCTACTCTCCCTTTATTTATTGTATTATTCTGCTATTTCAGACACTTCAAAGCAGATTACATGCAGGTATTTCTTTGTCCCCACAGGGCTCATAATCTAAGTGTGCAAAGGCAATAGAGGATAAAGTGACTTGGCCAAGGGCACAAGGAACAGCAGCAGGATTTGGTTTATATGGTTCACTAACCACTAGTCTATTCCTCCAATCCCTGTACCATCTTACCTCATATGTGAGGTGGAATAAGTCAAAATGGAGCAGAAGCAATCTCCAATTGCTCCTGCCCCACACATTGTTAAAACTGCACAGACCAGCCTTGAGGTTGCCATTGTCATTTTGTTGTATGTGGCGCCATTTTGACAATGAAACCCAGCAGGGAAGAAGCAATTTGGAATCATCTCTGCCTCATTTCAATTTATTCAACCCCACAGATCAGATAAAATGGGTATAGAGAGGGTGAGGGATAGGTAATAGGGATGTGAATCGGGCTTCGGACGATTGAAAATATCGATATTTTCAAAATCGTCAGAAATCGGGGGTTCCCCCAAAACGATAGGAAAACCCCTCGATATTGTTCATAGAGGTTCTCTTATCGTTTTGGGGGAGGGCGGGAAAAATGGCACACAAAAATAACCCCTAAACCCACCCTGAACCTTTAAAACTAATCCCTTAGCTTCCCTCACCCTCTCGACCCCCCAAAAAACATTTTACAGGTACCTGGTGGTCCAGTGGGGGTCTCGGGAGCGATCTCCCACTCCCTGGCCGTCGGCTGCCACTAATCAAAATGGCGCCGATGTCCTTTGCCCTTACCATGTGACAGGGTATCCGTGCCATTGGCCGGCCCCTGTCACATGGAGGGAGCACTGGATGGCCGGTGCCATATTTAAAAATGGCGCCGGCCATTTTGATTAGTGGCAGCCGATGGCCCGAGAGCGGGAGATCGCTCCCGGGACACCCACTGGACCACCAGGTACCTGTAAAATGTTTTTGGGGGGGTCGGGAGGGTGGGGGAAGCTAAGGGGTTAGTTTTAAAGGGTCGGGGTGGGTTTTTTGTTTATCGGATCGGGCGCAACCGATAAACAAAACCGCGATCGGGCCGGACGAAAAAAATAAAACCACGATGTGAATCGGAACTGGACTCCGAGCCGCTTCCGGTTCCAATTCACATCTCTAAAAGGTTAGTTGTAGGGGGGGGGGGGGGGGGGGGGGTGAGTGGGTGGTTGTAATTTTTTTATTATGGCAGTGTTGTGTGAGTTTGGCAGTTTTAGTGTTTTGCAGTTTTAGTGTTGGCGATTGGGTTGGGGACAGGGTCTGGGTGAAATGGAAGAAGTTGAGGATATAGAGCCAGGAGGTAATTTCATTGCTGCACGCATGTTACAAAATCTCCCAATTTACAGACATAAAAGCCAATTTACGGGAGGTAAATGCATATATATATTATGTAGGTAAAATTTCCACCTGTATATTTTTTACCTTAGTTGTAAAAATACACAAGTTTAGCTGTTGTGCGCTATTTATCCAGATAGTAGAAAGACTAGGGGGCACTCCATGAAGTTAGCATGGGGCACATTTAAAACTAATCGGAGAAAGTTCTTTTTACTCAACGCACAATTAGACTCTGGAATTTGTTGCCGGAGGATGTGGTTAGTGCAGTTAATATAGCTGTGTTTAAAAAAGGATTGGATAAGTTCTTGGAGGAGAAGTCCATTACCTGCTATTAAGTTCACTTAGAGAATAGCCACTGCCATTAGCAATGGTTACATGGAATAGACTTAGTTTTTGGGTACTTGCCAGGTTCTTATGGCCTGGATTGGCCACTGTTGGAAACAGGATGCTGGGCTTGATGGACCCTTGGTCTGACCCAGTATGGCATTTTCTTATGTTCTTATGTTCTTATAAATTCTGATTTATTCAGCTAAATCTTGAGATCGGCACCTATTTGTACAAATTCTGAGTTATTTGGTTAAGTAGCAAAAGTTATCCAGACAAGTTCTGATTTCGCAAAGCTATTACTTAGATACAGATGTGCTCATAAGTTTACAGATCTCTGGCAGAATTTGTAAGATGTGTAGCATTTTAAGAAAAGAAATTATCAGACAAAACACATGTATGTTATTTTTCATGTGTTTCAAAGTAAAACTACTATGCATCACAGAGTAGCACAATCATTAAACAAAATTTATAAGGGAAATAATAAAATGGTCCTGTTCCAAAGTTTACAAACTTGAATATTTGTGCTGATAATATGCATTCAAGTTGACACACACAAGTTGAGATGGCAATGGAGGGAAGGTATCACAATAAAAATAAGCTCCAAAAGTAAAACATTTTTTAACAAAAATAAATTATTCAAAAGCAAATCTAAAAAACCCAAACCAGCATCAGATATGTAAAAGTCCATAAGATGCAATCTACCATCTCTTGCCCATGAAAAATTCCCCGTCAAAAGCTTGTGGGCAGACAGAACATCTACCACATGGGCGATGTTCAAAATTCTTAACAAAACATCACAACTGCTGCACTTCCTTCGATATTCAGTCTGTCTGTCCACAAGCTTTCTGATGGGGAATTTTTACCTATTGAAAGTATACCCAGATATTGCTTACAAGGCAGGCTCATATGAGTCAATTGGCGTAGCATACATTATGTGGTATACTTGTCAGCTACTTTATATAGGCAAAACAGAAAGACAACTAAAGATTAGGATGATTGAACACTGAAGTGCTATTACATGGGAGAGTGTTGAAGCAACTCTAGTTGCTTATTAGGCCGGATTTTAAAAGGCCTGCGCGTGTAAAACCCGGGGTCTACGCTCGTGGCCAGGCCTTGAGCACCGCGCAAATTTTCAAAGGGGCCCGGCCACGAGCATAAACCCCGGTATGAGCACAAGTGTGGGGCCTCTTCAAAGGGGTGTGGTGGGGGGTGGGCCGGGACAGTGCTATTGTACTCTGTCCCGAGGAATCGCGCACCGGCAGCCGGCCAGCGAGCGCAACTCACTGCAGCTCTGGCCCTGAAGTAAGTTGTAAAACAAAAAATAAAATGATACATAGGGTTTAGGAGGTGGGGAGGAGAAGGGAAGAGGGAGGGAGTTTAGGTAGGGGGGAAGGGATCTGGCGAAGGGCGATTGCGTCGCCGTGAGGAATTTGCAAAAGTTGACAACCCCCCCCCCATTGCGCATGCCGCCCACACATGCGCGCACACCCACCTGATTTTATAGCATGCGTGCGCCGGTGTGCACATGTTATAAAATGGGCACGTCCTTGTGCACACGCCAAGAACCACGTGAACATGGACGCGCGCACGTATGTTTGAAAATCTTCCCCATTGTGCATCTGCTCAGCATTCTTTTTTCAGACTTTACATTTGAAGTCTTGACAGGCTTAAGGGGGGAGAGGGGATCTTGACTCTGAAATGGTTAGATGGGAACAACATTGGAATGGATATATCATCTGAATTCGATGTATGCACATGGTCTAAATAAAGAAATCAAATGGGCTAGTTGTTGGTAGATTTTGGAGAAAAATTCTAACAGGATGATAGCGCTACCTTTGACAGGGGATTCAGTACCATTGGTTTCTGGATGTGCGGTGTGGTTTGATAGCATTTAAATAAGTACGTATTGTTACATCTATTGGAGCTAACCACTATTTTTAAATGCCTGATAGAGTGTTGTTGCATAAGGTATGCATGGATTGTTTCTGTTATAAATTAGCATTCCGATGATAATAAATAGTGGGTTCACTCTTTATTAGATTTGAATTAAGATTTTTATGTAATGTTTATATTTGTATTTTTAGGTAATTCATCCCTGAGGCAAGTATTTTGTTAGCTGAAACATGGGCCCTTGATGGATGGATGACTGTTTCCTTACACAACTATTCTGATCCATCCGTGAGGCACATCAGCCATTTTTTAAGCTAAGTATAGAGTGTATTTAGTTGTTAGTTTTTTTGTTACTGGTAGTTTTTTTGGATTATTAAAGTTTTTGGGACCAGCAGATGAATGAAAAGGTTGGGTGCTGTTTCTGATATCATTTCTTGCCCATTGCGCGGCAAGAGATGGTAGATTGCATCTTATGGACCTTTACATATCTGATGCTGTATTTTGGTATTTGAGATTTGCTTTTCAATAATCCATAATATATCGGGCTTGGTAGTGTGTCCGTCAGTGCTCGCGCATGTTCCCCAGCCCGCCGATAGATGGTACAGGCAGATCCCTGACCGCCTTTGGAGGCTCAAACATGCCATACAGCAGCCATGTCACAACACCAGCTACAAGAGGTATTCCTGGGGGAATTCAGCACTACTGCGGAATGCAGATTTTGCACAGAATTCCTCCTTCCCGCAGATTTCTTCCCTCACCTCGACGATTTTCTTCCTCGCCGGAAGACTATTCAAAACCGGAAGGATAGCGACCATCGCAGGACAGGCAGAAAATAGCAGAGGAGACCCTGGCATGGCGCGAACAGAGCACGTCCCGCGGCACACGCTCCGTTCACGGTGAAGATGTGGAGCTCCTTGGCTATTCCAATGCCTTTTTTCTGGCACTTCTTTCCAAATCTCCTCTTTTCAGCGTCCATTTCCATTTTTCCATCAGCCCTTAATTGTTTTAAAATGTTATCGCTTACATACTTCTTTAATTTGTGTCATTAACGATCTTAAGTGTTACTTTTTGCAGTTTTTCCTTGGATATTATTCTTCTTTCTTACAGGTTTTGGCATGCTTTCTTTGCAAACACTCTTGATTTAAATATAGAACATAAGAAATTGCCATGCTGGGTCAGACCAAGGGTCCATCAAGCCCAGGATCCTGTTTCCAACAGAGGCCAAACCAGGCCACAAGAACCTGGCAAGTACCCAAACACCAAGAGGATCCCATGATTTGTGAAATAAAAATAACAGTACATTTTCTTATCTTTGCGGACCATGTAACTTTATCTCTTCCTTAGATTTTTCATTAAACTTCTGTGGTCCATATCCTACTACATTGGGTTCATGAGTAGGGTCTCCATGGGCTATAGCTGTACCAGGGGTGTTATCTTCACCTGAAGGGTCTGAAACATGGCAACTACCATTATTAACCCTAATGCTGAATCTAATCCTGGGCAATGTCCAGCCAGTATGATGTTTTTTCCTTCCTGTTATAGTTTAATAGTAGTGTTCACCTTGCTAAGATTTAGTCTAGTTGTTATACAATGAGGTCACCAAGTGAAGGTACTCAGCAAGACTTGGAGAGAGAAATTTTTTCTATTCAATTATTCTTTCTCCTCAGTCTGTCTGCTGTCAGAGTTACTTGGTGTCTTTCTGAAAGGAACAATGCAATGACAAGTTTTCTATTCCTCAGACTGCTGGTATTTTCCACTTCACTGTCTAAGATGTTTGACTGGCATTTTCCTATTCAGTTCTCATCTCAAAATGCTGATCCACCAGTGAATAAGGGAACTGTTACATGTTAAAGTAGCCATTGACAGTGTACGACACAAACTAAGGAAATAGAGGAAGAAAGGGTAATAAGAACAGAGAGAATATAGTTTAAACAGAGGTTTAAACATAGCTAAAAAAAAATGTGTCTTGGCAGATCTCCAGTGCAAATTATATCTTGAGGACTACAGAAACCAAATGTCAGAGGTTTGGAAAAAAAAAACTTTGCTTGTCCAATTTTTGCTATTCAAAAGAGTAAATTTAATGGATTAGTACACACAACAGATTTGCATCTCACAGATGAGATTGATGGTCCCCCGACACCAACTGTGTTTCGGGAAACTGTGTTGGGATGGACCCATTTTTAATGGTACAAATTTACAAACAAATGAACATCTATTTCCACAGTTAAGAATTAGTCCCTCCGGACACAGATTCCCAAAACATGTTGGGGGACCGACAGTCTCATCTGTGAGAATCAAGTCTTTTGTATGTGTTAATCCATTACATTCACTCTTTTGAACAGAAGTAGATGGACAAGCAAAATTATTTCCAAACCTTTGACATTTGGTTCCTTCCTCGGTTTGGCTTACCCACTCATTTTTTCTAGTACTTGAGGACTACAGGACCAGACCAATTAGTCCTAATGTTGTCATGGTATTCTTAAAGCACTAGCAGTGAGTAAAACTCAAATGGCTTGTATATCTCTCCCTCTCTTTATAGATAAATAGATCTAGTTTGGTTTTATACACATATGCATTTTTGTTAACATTTTGTACCAATATAACACCTATTTTTGTTTCAGATTTTTACTTCACTCTTCGGCACAAATTATTTTTTTGAAAAGTCATTCTACTTAACCAGTCCCATAAGCTCCACAAGTGTTAAATGTAGACATTATTGTGTAAGTGCAGATGATCCTCAGAAATCCAAACTGGATCCATTCTGATAAAAGAAAAGAGCACAACCAGCTGCGTAGAGACACAGTGCATGTTGCGGTGGCCGGCCGCAAACCTCCACGGCCAGCCTCCTCCACCTTCCACCACGGGACTCACCCCATGTTGCCTCCAGCCCGCCGACGGATCCGCTCCACGAGCGTGCGGCAGGGAGCCGCCACTGCCCCTCTCGACGCCACCGACACCATCAACCCCGGCTGGCCCCCCTAGGCACGTGCACGCACGTCCCGCCTCATTTTAAAGGGCCAGCGATGGGGAAATGCTTCCGGTGTCCCCGCCTGCTGATCTAGCCAGGGGCCTATTTAAGCCCAGAAGTGTTGCTCTCTCCTCGCTTCAGCAACAGGTCCCACTCAGCCTTGAGAGAGAGTTGCCCCTAGTTTCCTGTCCGTGATCCTGTGCCTGTTCCAGCTCCGTGATCCTGTTCCTGGTTCCCTGTCTGTGATCCTGTTCCTGCTCCAACTCCGTGATCCTGTTCCTGGTTTCCCCGTCTGTGAGCCTGTTCCTGTTTCAGCTCCTCGTCCCCCTCGGCTTGCTTTCTGATTACTGACTCGGTTCGTCCCTGGATTCTGCTCCGTCCGCTGCCTGCCCTGACCTTTGGCCTGTTCCTGGTCTCTGTTGCCTTCTGCTGACACTGACCTCTGGCACGTCTGACTATGCCTCTGCCTCCCTCCTTCAAGGGATTGCCTTTGTCTGGAGACCCGCACCTAAGTCCTGCCACCCTGGTACCCAAGGGCTCAACCTGCGGGGACCGAGGGTTGGTATAGGTGAAGGTCCTGTTGGGTCACCACTTCACCTACATCTGCTTACTGATGACGAGGACCTATAGGGGGCTCCTTCCTACAGGTGGCACCAACCTCGCCTCAGTTCAGGGGTCCACTCCCCTAAAAGTGCACAGCTGAAATTTAAAGCGAGTGGAAAGGTAAATTATGTGGATCACCTGGCATTCCTACTTTGACTGTTAATCAGTATAATAACATAGTATTGACAGCAGAAAAAGACCAAAATGGTCCATCAAGTCTGCCTAGAAAGCTTCCCAAGGTAGTAACTGCTGTTCCATGCATGTTTCTGTTAAGGGTAATAACTAGAGATGTGAATCGGAACCGGTATCGGTTCGAATTCCGGTTCGGATTCACATCGTGAAATTTTTTATCTTGCAGTCCAATCGGGTATTTTTTATTGGCTGCGCCCGAGCCGATAACCAAAAAATACAGCCGACTCTTTAAAATGAGTTTGTTAGTATCCCCCCACCCTCCGGACCCCCCCCCCAAAAAAATTTTAAATACCTGGTGGTCCAGCGGGGGTCCCGGGAGCATTCTCCCGCGCTCGGGCCATCGGTTGCCAGTAAACAAAATGGCGCAGATGGCCCTTTGCCCTTAGCATGTGACAGGGTATCCATGCCATTGACCGGTCCCTGTCACATGGTTGGAGCAATGGACGGCTGGTGCCCTCTTTAAAAATGGCGCGGGCCATCCAGTGCATCTGCTATGTGACAGGGGCCGACCAATGGCACCGATAGCCCCTGTCACATGGTAAGAGCAAAGGGCCATCGGCACCATTTTGATTAGTGGCAGCCGACAGCCCGAGCGTGGGAGAATGCTCCCAGGACCCCCGCTGGACCACCAGGTATTTAAAAATTTGGGGGGGGGGTCCGGAGGGTGGGGGGATACTAACAAACTCATTTAAAGGGTCAGGTTGTGTTTTTAGGTTGTGTCCTTTCTTCCCCCCCCCCCCCATAACGATAAGAAAACCCACTAAATTAATCGTGGGGTTTCCTATCGCTATCGGGGACCCCCCGATATTGGACAATATTGAAAATATTGGACGATATTGAAAATATCGGACGATATTTTCAATCGTCAGATAAACGATTCACATCCCTAGTAATAACTACTGCTCCGTGCAGGTTACCCCTAAGCTTTTTTTTTATTTATTTCCATCCTCTAGCCTTTAGGGATCCACAGTGTTTATCCCATGCCCCTTTGAAATCCTTCACAGTTTTAGCCTTCACCACTTCCTCCGGAAGGGTGTTTCAGGCATCCACCACCCTCTCAGTGAAGAAATATTTCCTGACATTGGCTCTAAGTCTTCCTCCCTGGAGTTTCAAGTAATTTGCAGACAATACAAAATTATTCAGAATAGTTAACCACAAGCGGATTGTGATAAATTATAGGAAGACCTTGTGAGACTGGAAAATTGGGCATCCAAATGGTAGATGAAATTTAATGTGGATAAGTGCAAAGTGATGCATATAGGGAAAAATAACCCATGCTATAATTACACAATGTTGGGTTCCATATTAGGTGCTACAACCCAAGAAAGAGATCTAGGCGTCATAGTGGATAACACATTGAAATCGACGGTTCAGTGGGCTGCGGCAGTCAAAAAAGCAAACAGAATGTTGGGAATTATTAGAAAGGGAATGGTGAATAAAACAGAAAATGTCATAATGCCTCTGTAATCGCTCCATGGTGAGACCGCACCTTGAATACTGTGTACAATTCTGGTCGCCGCATCTCAAAAAAGATATAATTGCGATGGAGAAGGTACAGAGAAGGGCTACCAAAATGATAAGGGGGATGGAACAGCTCCCCTCTGAGGAAAGACTAAAGAGGTTAGGACTGTTCAGCTTCGAGAAGAGATGGCTGAGGGGGGATATGATAGAAGTGTTTAAAATCATGAGAGATCTAGACGGGTAATGGCACATTTAAATCTAATCGGAGAAACGTTCTTTTTCACTCAATGCACAATTAATCTCTGGAATTTGTTGCCAGGGAATGTGGTTAGTGCAGTTAGTGTAGCTGGGTTAAAAAAGGATTGGATAAGTTCTTGGAGGAGACGTCCATTACCTGCTATTAATTAAGTTGACTTATAAAATAGCCACTGCTATTACTAGCAACAGTAACATGGAATAGACTTAGTTTTTGGGTACTTGCCAGGTTCTTATGGCCTAGATTGGCCATTGTTAGAAACAAGATGCTGGGCTTGATGGACCCGTGGTCTGACCCAGTATGGCATGTTCTTATGTTCTTAATACTGTATAAAGTTCTGGATTCAGGATGGACTCAATCCAGAGGATCGCTACCAAAATAGTCAGTGGTCTTTTCTGTAAAGCATAAAGGGACAGGCTTAAAGAACTAACATATATACCCTAGAATAAAGGAAATACAGGACAGATATGATAGGGGCATTTAAATTCATGAGAGGTATCAATGTAGCAGAAGCGGATCTCTTTCAATGGATAGGAAACTAGAAGAAAGAGGGATCATGGGATGAGGGTAATGGGTAGACTGAAAAGTAATCTAAGGGAAAATTTCCTTACAGAGAGGGTGGTGGATGCATGGAACAGCCTCCCAGTCAAAGCAGTGGAGACAAGGATAGTGTCTGAAGGAATCTGTGAGGGAGTAATAGGGATCGTAGACCTGAGCAATTGTGTGGAATAGCGGAGTAGACAGAACATACAGTCTTTTTCTGCTGTCACATTCCTATGTTTCTGTGTGTATTAAAGCTACAGTTAGGTCTGCCACTTCACCCAACTCAGCAAGAAAAAATTGATCCAGTCCTGGGTTTTGCCTCATTACCTACTTAGGGAAAGAGAAATGCGACTCCATGCATGGAATATGATTAAACCAGGCCTGGATCAGCCTTTTCCTGTTGTCCTTGGTGAGGAGGCATCCCCTAACAAATGTGCATTTCTTCCACAGTAGCTCTGGCCCTTTCGGAGTCCAAGCATCCAATCAGATAACTTGTGCCTCACATATTGATCCATGGTAATGTCCGCGTGGTTTTGCAGAGCAATTCTAGCAGCGAAGTGTCAACATCCAGCTCTGCATCACACAGATCATAATTTCCAAGATTATTTTTGTTTCGGCCTCCAAGGATCTTTCAGCCCAAATGACTTTGCTTAGATAAGCGACTTGAAATATTCACAGAGGACTTTATAATCCTTTGAAATGGAAACAAAAAAAAACCTAGTCTCTGAAAGTCAAAATATTCTTTGTTTTTAATATGTTGCCACTAGATAACACTATGAGTGAGTAACATGAGTATATGGCAAGTTATTGCCTGTGAATACATTATTTAATACATGCAGAGAGCAATACAATACCTTCGGCAAAGAATATTTGGGTAGTTTTCATCTGGGCAAAAGACTCTCTTTCTGTATGATACGTAGTAATGTGGTCTTCCTCCTGAAGTTAACTAGAATATCAAAGAATTACATTTATTGTAATTACTGGGAAGACAATTTATGAGATAAATGACACTACAGGTACTAGATCATAAAGCAAACATTTTTTTAACATATCTGACAGAAATTATAGTTGTATCACTCAGTACTAGACACGCAAAACACATATCAAGAAGAATTACTCAAAGTTGTCAAACTTGCAGTGAATGTATAATTTTACTATGCTGGGCTTTAGGGTGAAAATATTATTTCATTATTATACGGCATCACAATACAGATATCGGAAATGCATGAAATGTTAATGCAGTTTTGTATTATCATTTTAAGTGACAGCCTGATGTTTCCAGCCTATTTCTCGTGAATTTCTAACTTGGGTCTAAATCTAACAATAGCAAGCAAAGACCAAGCTGAGTATCCATGGAGCTTTAAAGACCTGGTAGAAGCATTTCTTGTTGATTTCTCAGTGATAAATTGAAAGAAAGAAATTGGTACTGTCCCCCCAGGACAGGCTGTCATTCCGTCACTTGCTTGGCCTATTCAGTGTGATGCACCTCTGCAATTTCTTTCACTGCAGTGAGACAGCAGTAGTCTGCAGCTGAAGCAGAGCAGGCTTGTTCAGAAGTGTTATTGGGGTCAACCGCTTCTGAAGCTGCAACCTTTAAAAACAGGGTTCCAGATCCCAAACCATTTCACGATGCTTGCTCTAGTGTTTGACTCTGCATTTAAAGATTGCATTTGGAAACAAAAAAAAAAAAAAGGGACATTTATAGAAAAGACTTTCGGGCCATGGTGTGCTAAGGAATTCTGTAGTGTATCATCAAATGTTACAAAACATGTTGTAAGGCCTCTGCTGACAGTCAGTTCTTAAGTGGAGCTCATACTTCAGGCAGACAATACCACCACAAAAAGTGCAAGTCATCCCAACAACTCCATGAAAAACAAGCGTGGGACGGCATTTTGGGGAGACTTCTAGCTTCACTATTTATACTCCCTTTCTCTCATAAATTTCTAGAACTGGGGCAGGGGGTTTACAGACTTCCATTGCTCACATTCAGCCGTACCACAGCACTTGATTGGATCATAACCAAGAGCCTGCAATTAATAAATGAGAAATGAGCAACACTTCTCATCAATTACTGCATGTAAACCTTGCCCAAGCAGCTTAGAGTAGGTTAAAGAAACAGAGCCAAAACGGTTAGCAAGGAACTTAGAAAGCTTCTGCTATTACACAATCGCTTTCTAAGGTCGCTGCATTCCCTTTCTACAGTTGCAGTCCAGTTGCAATTAAGTGGATTTCTATGCATTGCAAGCTTTTTTTCCTGCTAAATGTTACATCATCTCTGATCATAATGGGGCTAAGATTGTAACAGCCCATATTAGAAAGACCAGCAATCGCCAGCATAAGTTAGATCAATTTTCAAAGCGAACGTATGCATGTATAAGATATGCACGCGCAAGCTTACCTGCCTACCAGGCAGACAATTTATAACAAGCCATTTCCATGGGAAAAGCCAGTGGAAATGGCTTTGAAATTAGCCTCAAAGTACATAGACTCTTCAAGAATCGCTACTAAATGATTTGGGGTATCGGGAGGTCTATCTTCAGACACACTCCGGCTAACGTTGGAGGCATATTCAATAGCACAGCAGTACTATTGAATGTAGCAGGCTATCTTAAAGTCAGCCAGCTGAGACAGGTCTTTGGCGTGTCAAGACTTACCCAGCTAAGTTACCTGACTAACTTGGAATATCGGAGTTAGCTGGCTAAATTAGTTCCTCCCAGTTTAAAGCTCTCAAATGCCCCCAACTTACTAGGAATATATCAAAGCTGCGGTAGTACACTGACACGCATTAAACAGGACCCTAAGGTGGGTCCTGAGGCTTCGGCCTCACAATTAAAGTGCCGGCAAAAAGGAAAAAAAAAAACCCAAAAACATGGCTTGAGAAAAGGTTGAGCAGATGCCCAGCAGCCCGTTAAGGTGATGGCTGTGCCTTGAGGTTGGCACTGCCCTCATGTTAAAGGGCCACTCGCTGCATTCTTTTGTCTCGCGGTGTTTGACTGCAATGTTTTGGGGGGGAGTGGCCCTACTATCGCAGCAACACGCCCTGCAAAAGTCGGGGTCCTCCTGCAAAAAATACATTGCGGCTTATAGTTTCTCTAGGCCTTAGCCGACTAAATTCTAGCCCGCTATCTTATAGGCGAGCTCGAATTTAGCCAGATACGTGACCAAATATTCATTTAGCTGGTTAACATCTGAGTTAGCTGGCGAAATCCTTTTGAATATGGCTCGCCTTATTTTTTGTAAAAATATATTTACTGGCTCATAGTTTGCTAGACATTGCCACCATGTACCTGTTTGGTCTCCTTACCATTCTGCTGACCTGCTACCAACCTGCTACTGGATGAACAAGCAGCTCACCTTTCCTCGATGAGGAAGGAGCAGCAGAGCTCTAAAGCAAAGCTGCCATCATGGCTTAAGGGTCACCCAAGTTTATTTCTATTATAGGCAAATTAAAACAATTGAAATGAGTGAAATTTGTGTGCCTCTCAGTTCACCTTCATTGCAGGGATATTATCCTTGATATTCAGAGGAAAGAGTCACCTTCCTTCTACCTCATTCATATCCATAAACTTTACTACTACCATCCTCATCAGAATTACTACATCATAGCAATCAAAAGATACAAAACGTCACTCATTATTGAATCAGCGGGTTGTGATATGCATATGAATGAGCTTCAAAGCAAAGGGTGAGACTATAAGGAATTAATTACAATATATTACCAATTGACTGAAGTGTAACTTTCCAATACTATTGTTAAGACGTGAACACTGTAGTACAAAAAAAAAAAATCAGTTGTTAGAAGACACTTGGTAGATCTCAGTTTGGAACCTGCAGCTCTTTTAGTCTAGCTCTCATTCTGCAACTTACGTACCGAAGAAGGATACAGAGCGGTAAAGCACTAAATTCTGATGATTTTGCAGGTTCATGGCATACTGGATATGTCAATGACAAGGAAGGATTGTTTCTTGTGTATATTATTTAACAGAACGGGCAACACCTCTGTAGCCATATGGAAAAAATGTTTCAAGCAGCCTGCCAAGAAGAGCCTGAAGTGGCTGCCATCCTGATACTTATTCCCTCTTGACTAAGAAGGGCTCTCTTGCTGAGAAACCATGTGGCTTCCATGAAAGTTAAATCAAAGCAAATAATAAGTTGTTTTTTTTGCAAGGCCAATAACAACTGTGCAATGCATGAGGAACTTCTACATAGACATAGGAAGTCCCCAGCAGTATCCACCAGAGAGGTGGCTGAGAGTCAGCCAGTGAGTGACCGTGTATGAACCTGAAAGCATATACTTATACCTGAGATGCAAAGAAACGTGGCATTGCACAGAACTTGCTAATTGGTTGATAGATTCCACAGTATAAAGTGAAATCTAAAAAGTATAAAAGTAGGGCCAGCCTGGTCCTTCACTGGCAATACTGTGTGTGCACTAACCATATACAGGGCATGGGCTCAAGTCAAGGGTCAGGTCTTCCACTCCCAGGCCAGCAGAGTTCAGGATGCTGTGGATACATTTGCAATTCCTGGGAGGGGAGGGTCATAGTCATCATGTAAGAACACCACCATCTACTGTTTAGAATTAAGGCCCAGGCTTGTATAACCACTACCCCGATCCAGTCATGAGCACAGAGACTCACTGGGAGGGTTATGGACCAAAGCAGGTCCCATGACCTCCTGGGAGTTCCCACACAAGGGGGTAGAAAGATCTCCTTTTCAAAATCCTTAGGGTTTCTTCTTTGTACCGGATCTCCTCCACTCGTCAGTTCCATCTTCACTAAGACACCACCATGACTCCAATGTTTGTTGTTGAAAAATAAACGTTCTTTTACTGGCACACTAAAAACCCCCAAAATGATGCTACACTAGTGAATAATGCACCAAATGGCAAACAAGTCCCAATTTATACAAAAACCAAACTCAGTCTCTTTTAGCAAAATCCACCTCCTATCAAATAGGTCTGCTCTCTGGAGAAGAGCCCCTTTCCCTAGCACCTGTTATAGAGATGTGAATCGTTTTTTGTGTTCGTGTCTTTCTTCGTTTTTCGACTGCCGCAGGAAATGTCGTTTTTTTTACAGTTCGGGGTTTTTTTCACAAAAAAATCGTTTTTTGAGTTAGTGCACGCTAACTCCCATTAGTGCGCGCTAACTCCCCGTTAGTGCGCGCTAACTCCCCGTTAGTATGCACTAACAAAAACCGTTAGATTTTGTTATTTTTTGTTACTTTTTGTTAGTTTTTGTTAGTGCGCGCTAACTCCCGTTAGCGCGCACTAATCCAAAAAACGAATTTTGGTGGAAAAATGGTAAAATCCTGATTTGGACAATTTCGTTGAAATTTTCCAATTCAGAAAAAACAAATGCACATCTCTACTCTACTGTTCAATAGGATAGGCATCTTTTTCCCTCACCAAATTCCTGCACTTGGATGAGCTTCCGATTGAACTCTTAGGTCAAACAGGAACTCCACAGGATCTCTACTCTGGTAGGTAGCAATAGCATTCTCTGTCCAAAAACCCACCCCTCCATAAAGAACAATCCTCTCTGCCTCCACTTCTCCAAACAATTTCTTCAGGGTTGAGTGAGTTTCCTCTTTTCCCTCTCCTTCCAAGGTCTATTTGGGTTTGCACACTTTGGAATCTTAGCCTTTTACTTCGTGCAAACTTTTAGACTCTTTCCTCCCTGTGAGACCTGGCCAGCCTTTCTACTGGGCACCAGCCACCTTGCCAGAGCAGGAACAGCTTCACTATCCTGCTCCTGGAACCTACCACGTGGAGGGATTAGGTCAACTGGTGCCACCCTGTGGAGATGTGGCTACCGTGGACTCCAACGCCTGGAATCCTGAAGCATAACTCGCCCTGCATCACATGGGTGCTGGGGATTTATTCAGACTCAAAAAAAACCTATTGAGACCACTGACAAATTTACTGGCACACCATTAAAGTTAAGGGCAACAAATCTGCTAGTAAGGGGAAGAACTGGGATCCACATTACCCTTGCAGGGTTTTAGAAGAGCTCCAATATGTGGCCCCTGGACATGGGCTAAGTCAGTTGGAAGAGGATATACAATAAAGGAAAATTCCCATGTAACTGCCAATGGAGCCTCATGGGGCTTGATCATTATTATTATTATTATTATTCTGCCTTCCTCGAGCCAAAAGTTAACCCAAGTGGTTATATCAGACACGATACCACCATAATTAAGCACATCATAATAATTGAATTCATCAATAAAATATCGGCCGGATTTTAAAACCCTGGCATGTGTGAATCCTGGGGTTTGCGCGCGTGGCCGGGCCTTACGTGAGCGAGGCCAATTTTCAAAAAGGCCCGGCCACGCCCATAAACCCCGGTACACGAGTAAGTGCCGGGGCCTGAAAAGGGGGCATTCCGGGGGACAGAGAGGGGCGCTCTGGGGGTGGGGAGGGGTGGGGCTTGAGGGCCAGTACAGCGGCCAATTGCCGCTGTACGGGGTGGAGCGCACGCCAGCAGTCGACCAGTGCACGCAAGTTGCTTCTTCTCCGGAGGAGCCGCAACGTCAAAAACAAAAAAAAAATGCCTGAAGGTAGGAAACATTTAGGGGGTGGGGAGGAGAGGGGAAGGGAGGTTAGGGTAGGTGGTAGGGAACTGGGGAAGGCCGACAATGAGTCGCCGCGCAAATTTAGCTAAACTGTGGCCCCACCCCCCTTGTACGCTCTGCCCCCAATTTTATGACATGCACACACTGGCGCGCGCATGTTATAAAATCACACGTCCATGTGTGTGTGCCGGGTAGCGCTCGCACATGGACGAGCAAATGTATTTTTTAAAAATCTAACCCTGTATAATCCAAGAACCATCCCACTAGGGTGAGATAAGCCACACTGTTTAGTCCAGTGGTCCCCAAACCTGTCCTGGAGGGCCACCAGCCAGTCGGGTTTTTGGGATTCCTCAATGAATATGCATGAGAGAAAATTTACATGTTAT